>NC_057799.1:144472108-144608297 GCF_018294505.1 Triticum aestivum | reverse complement strand
CGAGCCTCGCCCCCTGCTCGCGCCGCTCGGCTCCCGAGCGCCTCCCCGCGCCGTTCGTCGACCCCGCCACCGGCACCCATCTCCGCCTCGCCTCCTCGCCGGTCGGTCGCCGGAGTGCGCCATCGTCGGACCCCCCAGGCCAGATCCGTCTCCCACTCCTCCCGTTTGCCCTCTCTCACTCCCTGCGACCTCATGTCCCTGCTCTCTCGCAGGTGCTCGCCGCCGGCCCCGTTTCGCCGCCCCACCTGTCGTGGAATTGTCACGGCAGATGTCCTCAAGCTAGGAGTTAGTCGTGGAGCCATCGCCGCTAGGAAGCTTGAAAGGGTTAAACGGGACAAGGAACACGAGGGTTATACTGGTTCGGCCCCTTACGGTGAAGGTAAAAGCCTACGTCCAGTTGAGGTGGTATTGATTAGGGTTTCGATGACCAGGGAGCTTAACTGCTATGCCTGGCTTTCGACGAGATCTTTCTTACCCCTAAACTGCTGCCGGGTCGTCCCTTTATATAGAGAGGTTGACGCCCAGCAGCTTCTGAGAGTCCCGGCCGGCTCATAAGAGTGTCTGGCTCGGACTCTCAACTATTCTTTCCTTACACTACAAGTTCTATCATAATGACGGTTGTAACTACGGGCCTTAAGCCCTCTCCGGGTCTTAAGCCCATCCTCACACCCACCGTCTTCAAGCTTGGTGCCGGGCTTCAGGTGATGACCCTTATGGGTAACCCGGCCCCACCGGGCGAGTGACTCCACTCAACATTAGGCCCCAGATTGATTTGAGCCGGCCCATGTCAATCTTCAATTCTTTCGACAGAAAATTTCCGGCTTACAATTGTGTGAAGGCCATAACCCAGCGTGACGTCACCCTCTGGATTCCGGGTAATCCGCCGTGACGTCATCTTCCATTAAGTCCATTTTTTACTCCACCATATCCGCAACGGATCTTATCTTTACTGCCATCCCGAAAATCGAGGCGTTTTATGGTGAGATAACCGCGCCATGGCCTCCTCGTTTCTCGCGCTCACTTATGAGCTTGCTCTTATAAGTAGTTCGGCCCAATGAGCCTCCAGCAGCCCGTCTTCCTCCTCGAGCCACTGTTCCTCCGCTCGAGCTCCGTCGCCGTCGCCACCACGGGTCTTCTCGTCCTCACTGACTCTGGCCGCTGCATCAACCTGTTGCGTCCAGAGAAAACGGCGGCGGTCCCCGCGACTCACCAGCACCCGTAAGTCTTCGCCACTCCGTAGAGTAGATCCACATTAGGCTCCTGCTGTTCTTCCCGTGTTCTTCGCCGTTCCTCGCAAGTCCCGGTAGTTTTTATTTTTACCACCTTTCTTGATCTCCAACTGCATAGGACTGCTGCGGTAGTTGTTTTACGCCCATTCCAATGTTCATAGATCCCTTCTTACTGCGTACAGGCTCTGTTCAGGCTTATGAACTTCCTCTACGTCTGTTTTAGGTCTAGAAACCTTTCCTTTTATTCAACCATTTTGATCCAAAATTTTCACCACGATCTGTGAAACTTGTTTTCACCACACTTAGTAAAAAACTGCATCTGCTGAACCATGGCGGCTTACATTTCCGGCTCAAAGAAGCCACGCGCCGTAAAACTTTCCGGCTCAAAAGAAGCCACGCGCCGTAAAATTTTGCCGGCTCATTTATGATAAAGCTGTAGACAATCTGAATTACTCTCGCTGCCTTCAGCGGCTTAGATAACCCGATGCATTTAGCCATATGTCATTAGGCCCCTTCATAAGCCGCCACCTTAAACATTGAACTGTAAATTCCCTCCGGCTTATGATTAAACTGGACATTTCCTTTTATCATAGGCTTCCGACTTTCACCATGCCTCCCAAAGCTCCCAAAGCACCCATCACTTGCAACTGGATGAGGTCCAACGTCACCGACGAAACCTTAGCAGATTTTGTGAAGACGAGCTACCTGCCCAAGAAGGACATCATGTCTTACCGCGCCCCTGACCCGTCAGAGGAGAGACCACAGCCAAAGGACGGGGAGGTAGTAATATTTGCGGATCACATGAGCCGGGGCTTCGCACCGCCCGGCTCAAAGTTCTTTAGAGATGTACTGAATTTCTTTGACCTGCGGCCACAAGACATTGGACCCAATTCGGTGTCGAACATATGCAACTTCCAAGTATTCTGCGAGGTCTACCTTGGAGAAGAGCCCAGCTTGCTGCTCTTCAGAGAACTGTTCTATTTGAACCGTCAGAACGAGTGTGCCAACGGGCCAAGCTTAGAACTTGGTGGAATCTCCATTCAGCGACGGAGAGACTGCCTTTTTCCTTACGCCGAGCCGCCAAGCCACCCAAAGGACTGGAACCAGACGTGGTTCTACTGCCAAGACACGTCGCCGGCTGACGAGAGCCCGCTGCCCGGCTTTTGTCCTTCGCGTCTGGAACCAACTCACCCTCTGTCAGACAAGTTAACTCAGGCAGAGCGCCAACCTCTGATCCCCACCATCAACAAAATCAAGGCTCTCTTGGGAAATGGCCTTAATGGAATTGATCTGGTCCGAGTCTGGATCTCGTGGCGGGTGATCCCCTTAAGCCGCCGCCCCGGCTTAATGTGTGAGTACATGGGCCGGAAAGATGACCCCCTGAGACACAGCCGCAACGATCTTCCTGAAGACGTTGCTGAGGACATGACCAAGGCTCTCTTGAACGAGAGCTTGGTAGACTGCGGGAGGACCGGCTTAAGCCCCTTCTGCAAGACCAACCCGGCCCCAGCGGTAAGCCGCTGATCTGAACATCTTATTTTCTTCTGTAGATAGCTTTCATCTGAACCTTAAGAAATCGTCATTGTATTTTTCAGGCTGATGACAAATTCTGGAAGGTCAAATATGACCACGAGGCGGCCAAGAAGGCCAGGAAGGCTAAGAAAGCCGCCAAGAGAGCCGCTCCCCGCAAGAAGGGAAGCAGGCCCACTGCCTCAGAGCTGCTTCAACTGAGTGACAGCTCCGAGTCAGAGGTAACCCCTGAACCTGTAAGCTCTTGTTGTATTTCTTGTTGTATTTCTGTCCTCCTTATCAATACTGTTCATCAACAGGATGACACCGGAGCAAGTAACCCGGTGGTTGAAGAGGTAATGACACTTTCCTCCGACTCGGAGCCCTTGCCAAGGCTGAAAGTCCGAAGGGTAACCCGGAAAGTAAGATTTTCACATCCTTTAGCTTATCAAGATCCTCAATTTCTTTTGAAGCAACAGATTCATGAGAGCCGGCGGCACACCCGGACCAACAAGGATGCTGACCTCTCCTCCGGCTTACCTGAGGCATCAAGGAAGCGCCGGACCGAGGTTATCTCCAACTTATATCCTTTTCATCCTCTGGCGGGTGTTATACGTCAACCTCTCAATTCTTCTGATTCAAATTACCAGGAAACATCTCCTTCCTCTGGCGACTCGATGCAGTCGAATTTGCCGGCTTTCAAGACCGTACCCGGGTAATGATGACCATATCTTGCTGTGCTTTATCTTTACTCATACCTTTGTACTACCCTCTTGTCCTTTCAGTGCTCAAGCAAAGCTCAGTAAAAGAGCAAGGAAAAATAAGCCGGTGGAGGAGTCGGTCGTGACGGAACCGGAAGTTTCCGCTCAAGAGCCGCCAGCCGCCTCTGCACCTGAAGCCACCGCTCCCACCGACGAGCCAGCCATGGAGACTTCCACCAACCCGGATATCTCCAGCCCGGCTCAGCCGGCCGATGACCCGGACGTGGTAATCACCCGCACGGAGTTTGTTGAGCCGGGGAGACCCACTACGCTGGCCAAGTGCTCCGCCAAGGAAGAGTTGCTAGAGCGCAGCCGAGCCAATCTGGACCTCACCAACTATGCGAACTTGAGCGTCGGAGAGATCGTCTCCGGCTATATGAATCAGGTGCACAAGAGCCGGGATTTGGAGATCAACATGGTGAATCAGCTACAGCAGAAGTCTGAGGTACCCCTCTAATGCTTACTGCATAGTTATCTTTACCATACTAGCCCCCAAGTCGACGACTTGTGACTGAATATGTTGTAGACTTAAGTTCCGGCTTACTTCCATGAACCGGTAATTTGTAAATAGAAACGTTCGACATGCATTAGCCCCCAAGTGCCAAGTGTCTTTGCCTGGAAAGTGCTAGGGACTTTAAAATTGCATAATAACTGTTCATACTATAACCCGGAAATTATGCAGGCTGCTTGCAAGAAGTTTGAGGCTGACATCTCCGATCTGAAGACCCGCCTGAGGACGCAGGAAACTGAGACCCGGAAGGCCAACGCCAAATTTGTGTCCAGTATTGCTGCTCAAGAGAAGCTGAAAAAGGACTTTGAAGCTGAACGGAAAACTTGGGCCGAAGAGAAGGCTACTCTGGTGAGCCGGGCCGAACAGGCGGAGAAGGCTCTGACGGAGAAAACCGCCGAACTCTCCGGCTTAAAGCGCCATGTGTCACAGATGGTCGCCGCAATCTTCGGTAAGTTATTCCACCGGCTTTCATCAAGTTTATAATCTTTATGTCTCGTAACTCCCATTATTGCCAACGGCTTATCTTACTCTGTTAAACAGGTCTAAGAAGCGCCAACCTCAACCAAAGTGTGCTGACCAAGTTGAAGGCCGTGTACACTCTGGTGGAGCAACTCTACACCGGGTCACAGCGCGCCTTGGCCGTGGTGGCCCTATCCAATGAGGTGCCGACTCACCTGGCGGAAGTTCTTCGCCGGCTTGCCGTTCTTCCTCAACGCGTCCAAGAGCTGCGACGGGCCTCTACAAGAGCCGGAGCCATAACTGCTCTGAGCCGGGCCAAGGCGTTCCTTCCAGAATTAGACCCGGCGGACATTGCCCTTGGCTATCCCAGCTTGAAGGAAGACGGCACCCCCTTCGACCAAAGGGACTTTGCAGCCTGCGTGAAGATCGTGCGCCCGGTGGCCACCCTGATTGGAAATGACACGGATCTGACCAAGTACCAGCCGGGTTACGATGCAGAAAATCAGAGGATCCCCACTCCGCGTTATGAAGCCATCAGCTTAGTTCCGCCGACTCGTAAGCACACCTTTGCCCCGGAAATTGACCCGGCTGGGTTAATTGACGAGGAAGCTCGATTTGAAGCTCTGAGCGGTATTGACTGGAAATCGTCAACCTTCCAGGTCTTGGGAACAGCCGGAGGAGCGGAGAGGGATGAGCCGGAAGCGTCGACCCAGCAAGCATCTTAACTCTATAGGCGGCTTATTTAAACAATGCTTCACCCTTTTGGACTCGATGAGTCTTGTAATAGAATAGGACCAACACTTTAACTTTGCCGTGCCATCGTGCACGTGTTGAATGCTGAATTCCATTGAAGTTGCTTCCTTATATTTCTCCGGGTCATAATTTGATCATTCATTTTCCTTAAGCTCAAATAGTTGCCTTTAACTATCCTGCATAGAAAAACAAATCACAAGTCTCTAGGCGGCTTACCGCACTGAGAATCGTAGTCTCGTACATATCACCCGGAATAAAGAGTTAAGTCATGAAAGACTGATCCTCAATCATATCCTTGATATAACCGTAATAACACGCTTACCGGTCTTCAAGTACACTTCCGGTTTATATAACCCGGAATAGCAAGGTTGGTACCTCAATTCCGGTTTACCAGTCTTGATAACGCCGATTGTGTTCGACTAGCACTGTGAATCAAAGTTAAGCCGGCAAAGTGAGACCCTCCGTGCACACTATTGAAATAATCAGAAGAATTCTTTGTAAATCAGAAACGCTTAGGGGCTTCCGGTTCGAATATGACCAGAGACCCGTCCCAAAGGGGTTATGCTAAGATTCGAATGCGATCATATAGCCCCCAGTGGGTGTGGTGATGCCAATCAAGAGGGTACCGACAGCTATTTTCTCTTGGGTTCGAATACGACCCATGTTTGAACAGGAAGCCCCCAAATGACCTTAAGAGTTGTTTAACGGCGCTGATTCGAATACGATCCACGTCGGTTCCCGAAGGGGGTTGAACTATGATTCAAATATGATCAAAGAAAACTCCCCAATGAGCTCGGCACTTTGCCAATCAAATGGGTATCGACAGCTATGTTCTCTTTGGTTCGAATACGACCTATGTTTGAACAGGAAGCCCCCAAGGGACCTTATCGCGTACGGCTAGATTCGAATACGATCATAAGCTGGATCCTCCTTCAAGTTATCATGTGATCTTGCAATGGAAATAACACGTCCACCTTTGGAGGAGAAAAAAGGACAGAGGTCCTGCTTTATTGCTTATCATAATATATACATGGCTATAGAAATATATACATTATGAGAGCCGGTGGCTCAAGTGTAGTAGGGTCGAAGCTGAGCTATGTTCCACGGCCGACGGGTCTCCTCCTCCGACTTGCGTGAATCTTTGTGCCCCCGAAACGTCAATGAGGTAATATGACCCGTTATGCAAGTTCTTGCTGACCACAAAGGGTCCTTCCCAAGGCGGGGATAACTTGTGCGCATCTGTTTGATCTTGGATGAGCCGGAGCACCAGATCACCTTCCTGGAAGACCCGGGACTTAACCCGGCGACTGTGATAACGACGCAGGTCTTGTTGGTAAATCGCGGATCGAGCCGCTGCCACATCACGCTGCTCGTCCAACAAGTCAAGAGCATCTTGGCGCGCCTGTTCATTATTCGCCTCAACATAAGCCACCACTCGAGGCGAGTCATGACGGATGTCACTGGGGAGGACTGCTTCCGCTCCATAAACCACGAAAAAAGGCGTGTAACCCGTAGACCTGTTAGGTGTAGTATTGATGCTCCATAACACGGAGGGCAACTCCTCCACCCAACAACCCGGCGTCCGTTGCAAAGGGACCAAAAGCCGGGGCTTGATGCCCTTCAGAATCTCCTGATTAGCTCTCTCAGCTTGACCATTGGATTGAGGATGAGCCACTGATGAAACATCAAGTCGAATATGCTCTCGTTGACAAAAATCCTCCATGGCGCCTTTGGATAGATTGGTACCATTGTCAGTTATAATGCTGTGCGGAAAGCAAAGCGAAAGATCACCTTTTCCATAAACTGAACCGCCGTGGCTGCGTCACACTTGCTAACTGGCTCTGCTTCAACCCACTTTGTAAATTTGTCAACCGCCACCAAGAGGTGGGTCTTCTTATCCTTGGACCTTTTAAAAGGCCCAACCATATCAAGCCCCCAGACCGCAAAGGGCCAAGTAATTGGGATCATCCTCAGCTCCTGAGCCGGCACATGAGCCCGTCGAGAGAACTTCTGGCAACCATCACATTTACTGACCAAGTCCTCCGCATCAGCATGAGCCGTCAGCCAATAAAAACCATGACGAAAAGCCTTGGCCACAAGGGATTTTGAGCCAGCATGATGGCCACAATCCCCTTCATGAATCTCCCGCAAGATCTCTTGACCTTCCTCAGGGGAGACACAATGCTGGAACGCTCCCGTAACACTGCGGCGATGTAGCTCACCATTGATAACAACCATTGACTTAGACCGCCGGGTTATTTGTCTAGCCAAAGTTTCATCCTCAGGCAAATCTCCCCGGGTCATGTAAGCCAGATAGGGCATTGTCCAATCCGGGATGATGTGGAGAGCCGCCACCAGTCGTGCCTCCGGGTCAGGGATAGCCAAGTCTTCCTCTGTAGGCAACTTAAGAGAAGGGTTATGCAGGACGTCCAGGAAAATATTAGGCGGCACCGGTTTTCACTGAGAGCCCAGCCGGCTTAGAGCATCAGCCGCCTCGTTCTTCCTGCGATCGATGTGCTCTACTTGGTAACCCTGAAAGTGCCCAGCAATGGCATCAACTTCACGGCGATAAGCCGCCATGAGAGGGTCCTTGGAGTCCCACTTTCCTGATACTTGTTGAGCCACCAAGTCTGAGTTGCCGAAGCACCTTACCCGGCTCAAGCTCATCTCCTTAGCCATCCGAAGACCGTGGAGCAAGGCCTCGTACTCAACCGCATTGTTAGTGCAAGGAAACATCAACTGTAGCACATAATGGAACTTGTCACCCTTAGGGGAAGCCAACACGACTCCAGCCCCCGAGCCCTCCAATTGCCTGGAGCCATCTAAGTGAATAGTCCAGTATGTGTTATCCGGCTTTTGCTCGGGCACTTGTAACTCCGTCCAATCGTTGATGAAATCCACCAAGGCTTGAGATTTAATAGCAGTGCGTGGTACGTATTTCAGACCATGAGGTCCGAGCTCTATAGCCCACTTAGCCACTCTCCCTGTAGCCTCTCTGTTTTGAATGATATCTCCAAGGGGGTAGAACTGACCACAGTGATGGGATGACCTTGGAAATAATGCTTAAGCTTCCGGCTCGCCATGAACACACCATAAACAAGCTTCTACCAATGTGGATACCGCTGTTTGGACTCGATGAGCACTTCGCTGACATAATAAACCGGCCGCTGAACCGGATGCTCCTTACCCTCTTCCTTGCGCTCCACCACCACAACCACACTGACGGCTCGTGTGTTAGCCGCCACATACAGCAATAAAGGCTCCTTGTCAACCGGAGCAGCAAGGACTGGGGGCTCTGCCAGCTGCCTCTTTAAATCCTCAAAAGCAGTATTAGCTGCATCATTCCAGACAAAGTCATCAGTTTTCTTCATCAACTGATATAACAGCATGGCCTTCTCACCCAAACGGCTTATAAACCGGCTTAAAGCAGCGATGCGACCCGCCAAGCGCTGGACGTCGTTTATACATGCCGGCTTAGCCAGGGAGGTGATGGCCTTGATCTTCTCCGGGTTAGCTTCAATGCCTCTGTTAGAAACCAAGAAACCCAAGAGCTTGCCTGCAGGAACACCAAAAACACACTTGGCCGGGTTAAGCATCATCTTGTAGACCCGGAGATTATCAAAGGTTTCCCTTAGATCATCTATCAAGGTTTCCTCCTTCCAGGATTTAACCACAATATCATCCACATAAGCATGAACATTGCGCCCAATCAGGTTATGAAGACAGTTCTGCACGCAACGCTGATAAGTCGCCTGTGCACTCTTGAGTCCAAAGGGCATAGACACATAGCAGAAGGCTCCAAAGGGAGTGATGAACGCCGTCTTCTCCTGGTCCTTAACTGCCCTTTTAATCTGATGATATCCAGAATAAGCATCAAAGAAACTTAAGCGCTCACAACCCGCCGTAGCATCAATGATTTGATCAATACGGGGAAGGGCAAAAGGATCAGCCGGACACGCCTTGTTTAAGTCCGTGTAGTCCACACACATCCGCCAGGTGCCGTTCTTCTTGAGTACGAGCACCGGGTTAGCTAACCACTCTGGGTGAAAGACTTCAACGATAAACCCGGCCGCCAAGAGCCGGGCCACCTCTTCACCAATAGCTTTCCGCCTCTCTTCATTAAACCGCCGAAGGAATTGCCTGACCGGCTTAAATTTCGGATCAACATTGAGAGTGTGCTCAGGGAGTTCTCTAGGTACACCTGGCATGTCAGAAGGTTTCCATGCAAAAATGTCCCTATTCTCACGGATGAACTCGATGAGCGCGCTTTCCTATTTTGGATCCAGATTGGCACTGATGCTAAACTGCTGAGATGAATCACCTGGAACGAAATCAACAAGTTTAGTCTCATCAGCCGACTTAAATTTCATTGCCGGCTCATGCTCCGTAGTCGGCTTTTTCAGAGAGGTCATATCTGTTAGGTCAACATTGTCTTTGTAAAATTTTAACTCCTCTGTTGCACAAACAGACTCTGCATAAGCTGCATCGCCTTCCTCACACTCCAAGGCCACCTTCCGGCTGCCATGAACCGTAATGGTCCTATTGAGACCCGGCATCTTGAGCTGTAAATACACGTAACACGGCCGTGCCATGAACTTGGCGTAAGCCGGTCGCCCAAATATGGCTTGATACGGGCTTCTTATCTTGACCACCTCAAAGGTCAATTTTTCCACCCTGTAGTTGTGCTCGTCTCCAAAGGCCACTTCCAACTCGATCTTGCCGACTGGATAAGCCGACTTACCAGGTACCACACCATGGAAAATAGTGTTTGACTGGCTGAGGTTCTTATCAATCAACCCCATACGACGGAAAGTCTCATAATAGAGGATGTTGATGCTGCTGCCTCCATCCATAAGCACCTTAGTGAACTTATATCCTCCCACCTGAGGAGCCACCACCAAGGCCAAGTGACCCGGATTATCCACCCGGGGAGGGTGATCCTCCCTACTCCACACGATAGGTTGCTCAGACCATCTTAAATAGCGTGGAACCGCCGGCTCAACATTATTCACATCCCTCTTATGAAGCTTCTGATCTCGCTTACACAGACTGGTGGTAAATACATGATACTGTCCACCGCTAAGCTGCTTTGGATTGGTCTGATAACCCCCCTGCTGCTGTTGATGACCCTGGCCAGACTGCTGATTAAAGCCCCCTTGACCGTTCTGAGGATTAGAATTTGAGCCGCCGCTCGGGCCATGAAAGCCGCCGGCGCCTGAGCCACCGCCCGGGCCATTGTTGCCGTTAAAGGCGTTGGAATTCTTAAAGGCCTTCATGATTGCACAATCCTTCCATAGATGAGTGGCTGGCTTCTCTCTAGAACCATGCCTTGGACAGGGCTCATTCAACAGCTGCTCCAGCGTCGGGCCTGACCCGCCGGCTCGGGGAGGGGGCCTCCCCTTGCGTCTCTGGCTATTACCCTGTGAATTGGCGTTGGCCACGAACTCTAGGCTGCCGTCAGCTTTACGCTTGCCACCTCCTTGGTTCCCCGGGTTATGCTGAGGACCCTTGCCATTGCCGTTCTTCTTTCCCTTCCCTGTCATTTCATCATCTGAAGCGGGGTCCTTGGTACTATCAGAATCGGCGTACTTTACGAGAGCCGCCATCAGCGTACCCATATCATTGCAGTCGCGCTTAAGCCGCCCGAGTTTCATTTTCAGGGGCAGAAAACGACAATTTTGCTCCAACATTAAGACTGCAGAGCCGGCATCCATCTTATCCGATGAATGTATGATCTCTTTGACCCGGCGAACCCAATGTGTCGTAGACTCACCCTCCTGTTGTTTACAGTTAGTCAAATCCACTATTGACATAGACTGCCTACAGGTGTCTTTGAAGTTTTGTATGAACCGGGCCTTCAGCTCAGCCCAAGATCCGATGGAATTCGGCGGTAGCCCTTTCAACCAAGTGCGGGCAGTCCCATCTAGCATCATGGTGAAGTACTTGGCCATCACCGCTTCACTGACCTCCAGCAGTTCCATGGCCATCTCGTAACTTTCGATCCAGGCTGCGGGTTGTAAGTCAGCCGTGTAATTAGGCACCTTCCTAGGGCCTTTAAAGTCCTTGGGTAGACGTTCATTGTGGAGAGCTGGCACTAAACAAGGGACACCTCCGGTCCTCGTAGGGATACCCACGTCGACGGAAGTCGTCGGATAAGCCAGGGGGGGGGTCTGGTAAGCCGTCAACTGAGGCACCTGCTCCGCCTCTTGCCGCGCTCTGTCTTGGTCTGCTATGTGAAAGGCTCCGTTATGAGCCGGGCCATGGCCAGGGGGCGGGTCATGGCGTCGGACATTACTTGAGCTGGTCGCTGAGACCATGTGTCTGCTATAACTCGGGCTCCGGCCTGGACGAGGGGTCGAGTGGATCCTGTCCCGGCTGTAAGAATACGCGTCTTGCTGTGCCAGAGCTGTCTGAAGGAGTTCCCTGACCCGGCGGGTTTCAATAGCCGTTGGAGAGTCGCCGTCAATTGGGAGGGCCGCCAGCCGTGCTGCTGCGGCGACCATGTTCTCTAGCGGGTTAGCATAATGACCCGGTGGTATTGGCACATACTGAGGCGGGGCAGGGCTCACCCGGGGAGGCCCCATCACTTGTGGCTGAACAGGGGTCCCAGACCCGGGCACTATGATCCCTGGCGGGTTACTAGACCCTGCACCTGACGTGTTGAAGAGGTTTCGAGGATCGTAGACCGGAGGGAGTCGAGATTGGGCCTTTTGATGCCTCCTTCTCATGACCTCATTGGACGCGTTCTGATCCATCGTGAGCCGGAAGGACTGCGCCTGAATCAACTGAGTTTGGGCGTCGAGAGCCGCCCTCTCCGCAGCCATCCTGATCCCTTCCGCTGCCAGATCCTCCTTGGCTTTCACTAGATCTAACTTTAACTGCGCCACCTCCGCGTCATGCTGAGCTTGATCCGCCGGGTCAACCGCGGCGGTCAACAGGGCCGTCATCTTGTCCGTGAGATCCATCAGCACCTGAGCCGGCGAGGGCACCGGGTTTCCCGCCCCAGCAGCAGGGTTCTGAACAGGCTGCGCACCGGCCATGAAGATTCCAACCCGGCTCGGCGGCTCAAACGGGTCCGGAATACTGTCACCATCGGAACAACCCATGAGCCTGCCATCTTGAAGTTGATACAACGAGTTTGACTCATCTGTGGACGACTCGCCATCAGAGCCGGCGGCCGTCTCATCACCAGATCCAGATCTATCAGAGAGCCCTCCATGGACACATCCCACAAAAGCATGCTTCAAGGCAGGCAGGGCTCGTGCGGGTCGTGCGCGCTGAGCCGTCTCGATGAGATCGATGCAGAGATCCGGCTCAGGGCCCGGCTCACCAATCTTGCCAATGAAAACATGAATTCCGCCGAAGGGGACCCGGTATCCGTACTCAATTGAGCCGGCGTCGGGGCCCCAGTTTGCATCGTCGATGTAGAGCCTACCGCGACGACTCTTGGTCATCCGGCCCACAACGTATCCCTTGAGCCCTTCGAAGCTGCCCTTCAAGAACTCAAATCCACCGTGCGCTGGCCCCACGGTGGGCGCCAACTGTCGTGGAATTGTCATGGCAGATGTCCTCAAGCTAGGACTTAGTCGTGGAGCCATCGCCGCTAGGAAGCTTGAAGGGGTTAAACGGGACAAGGAATACGAGGGTTATACTGGTTCGGCCCCTTACGGTGAAGGTAAAAGCCTACGTCCAGTTGAGGTGGTATTGATTAGGGTTTCGATGACCAGGGAGCTTAACTACTATGCCTGGCTTTCGACGAGATCTTTCTTACCCCTAAACTGCTGCCGGGTCGTCCCTTTATATAGAGAGGTTGACGCCCAGCAACTTCTGAGAGTCCCGGCCGGCTCATAAGAGTGTCCGGCTCGGACTCTCAACTATTCTTTCCTTACACTACAAGTTCTATCATAATGACGGTTGTAACTACGGGCCTTAAGCCCTCTCCGGGTCTTAAGCCCATCCTCACGCCCACCGTCTTCAAGCTTGGCGCCGGGCTTCAGGTGATGACCCTTATGAGTAACCCGGCCCCACCGGGCGGGTGACTCCAAGGTTTATATCCTCAACACCACCGCCTGATCCGACCTCCCTCTGCCGGATCCGGCCTCCCCCCGCCTTCGCGTCGCCGGCGCCGCCGCCCCGCCGCCTGCATGCCGCCGCCGCCCTCCAGATGGATCGGGAGGAGCCCCCAATCCCGTCGCCGCCGCGTTGACCCTGTACGGCCCCGTGGGCCCCCCAGGCCCAACTGCTCCACCGGCCCGCCTCGTCCTCCTCCGAACTGGGCCAGGCCCATTGGTGAGCAGCCCACTACCCTTCGCCCATGCGCTACTTAGCTATATTACGCTCACCCTGTTTTTTTTCAAAATTTGGCTGTCCCCGAATTTTTGCATTATGTGCTCATGTTCATCATGCCATAACATCTTGCATACTGCTCAGTTTTGCATGCATAATATATCAAAATGTTCATCATGAGATGCTCTTCATTTTATTCCATTGTGCCATGCCTGTTTGAGGTCATGTTGATGCCCTAATCATCATTGCAAGAGTGCTATATTATGTTAACTGCTGTCTGTTTACAGAACTTGGTGATTTGTCTTTTTCATTGCATTTTGTGTGTGCATCCTATGAGCATGAGCTCTACATGAGTTTTGTACTACATCATGCCATCTTTACAGTGGTGCTTGTATTGTATTTGTGTCATCTATGTGGTGACTAGCATAAGCATGCAAAGTAGCCTCTATGATGTTTCTGATTTCTATGAGTGATTTCTGCCATGTCTGTATCTGTAACATTGTGATGCCCTATAAACCTGCTGCTAGAAGTCATTATGTGCATAAGCTCGAGATGTTCACTAAGGATGTTTTGTTATAAATATTATGCTCTATCCATCCACGCCCTTGGTTGCATTTATAGCCTGCTGTACCTTGTTGTTATCATGCTCTAAAATTGCTAAATAATGTTGGTGTCAGCCTGTTAACATGAAGTTCGTTATTGCCATGTGATTTTCTAGTGATCCATGTACCCTATGACTATGTTATTGCTATGTTTAGCTTCATATTTATGCCATCTTACTGTTGGTTACCTTGTCATGCCATGAAATGCTCTGTGGTGAGTGGTTCAAGCTCACCAACATGCCTACTTATCGTTGTTTCTGCCATGTCCTGTCATTTTCACCAAGTCTGAATCTGTCATATTACTTGCTATGTTTACATGGGTGCCATCATATCTTCTGTGCCTTTTTGGCTCATGTTCAGTAAGGGACTTTTGTTCTATGCAATTAATAGATTCATGCCATGCCTTTGTTTGATATGATATGTTACTTTAGCATGTTGTTTGATAGCTCTAAACTTTGCAACCTGATGTTATTTCTGCCATGTCCAGTGATTTCTGCCAAGTCTGTGAATCTGTTATTATTTGCAATCTTGTCATGTCCTTTTGAGCATGTTCTAGTGATTTCTGGAGATATCTCAGTGTTCATGTTTTGTCATGCTTTACCTGTACATCATGCCCATGCATTTTGTTTTCATGTTGAGGTGCTGAAGCATATTGTTTTGATGCTTTCTAGATGCCTAGTTGCTGTTTTGGACATATTATTGCTATATCTTGTTTGGAGTGTATGTGTTGCACCGTTGCTCCGTTTTGAGCATGCTCTATATGAAACTTGCTTAGTTTGCATGTAGTTTCATATTACCTTGTTGCATCCTTGTTTTGAGGTGGTTGCTTGATGTTTGAATGCATTTTCCATCAATGCCATGTTTAACTTGTTTTGCTCATATCTTCTAGACCGTAGCTCCGAATCTAATGAACTTTATATGTAACTTGACTAGAATTTCGTGTAGATCATTTTGGTGCATCTTAACTTACTGTTTAACAACTTGAACATAAGGCTTATTGATATCTGGACCAATTTCGAAATTTGCATATGAGGATTTACCGGAATTGTTATATGTTAGTTCCGGCCTCATTTAAACTTGCTTTGATGTGTTGTTCTTGTATGGATCATCTCTTGTCATGAGTAGCTTCATGTAGCCTTGTCATGCATCATACTTGGTTGAGCATCATGCCTTGTTCATGTGTAGTGTGTTTACCATGTTGTGTGCTTCTTCTCGATAGTTCCCGTTTCATTGCGATCGTGAGGATTCGTTCGTCTACGCTCGGTTCGTCTTCGTGGCTTCATCTTCTTCATGGAATCATTCTTCTTCCTAGCGGGATTTCAGGCAAGATGACCGTCACCTTGGATCTCATTACTATCATTGCTATGCTAGTTGCTTCGTTCTATCGCTATGCTGCGCTACCTATTACCTGTTTATCAAGCCTCCCAAATTGCCATGAACCTCTAACCCTTGTCACCCTTCCTAGCAAACCGTTGTTTGGCTATGTTACCGCTTGTGCTCAGCCCCTCTTATAGCGTTGCTAGTTGCAGGTGAAGATGAAGATTGCTCCATGTTGGATTATGTTTATGTTGGGATATCACAATATCTCTTATATTATTAATACATCTATATACTTGGTAAAGGGTGGAAGGCTCGGCCTTATGCCTGGTGTTTTGTTCCACTCTTGCCGCCCTAGTTTCTGTCATACCGGTGTTATGTTCCTTGATTTTGCGTCCCTTACGCTGTTGGGTAATTTATGGGACCCCCTTGACAGTTCGCTTTGAATAAAAATCGTCCAGCAAGGCCCAACCTTGGTTTTACATTTGCCTCACCTAAGCCTTTTTCCCTTGGGAGTCGCACTCCAGAGGGTCATCTTTATTTTACCCCCCGGGCCAGTGCTCCTCCGAGTGTTGGTCCAAACTAGAGCCCTTTGCAGCGCCACCTCGGGGAAACTTGAGGGCTGGTTTTAGTTGTACGGACTGCTCATCCGGTGTGCCCCGAGAACGAGATATGTGCAGCTCCTATCGGGATTTGTCGGCACATTCGGGCGGCTTTGCTGGTCTTGTTTTACCATTGTCGAAATGTCTTGTAACCGGGATTCCGAGACTGATCGGGTCTTCCCGGGAGAAGGAATATCCTTCGTTGACCGTGAGAGCTTATAATGGGCTAAGTTGGGACACCCCTACTGGGTATAAACTTTCGAGAGCCGTGCCCGCGGTTATGTGGCAGATTAGAATTTGTTAATATCCGGTTGTAGAGAACTTGACACTTGGTTTAAATAAAACGCATCAACCGCGTGTGTAGCCGTGATGGTCTCTTCTCGGCGGAGTCTAGGAAGTGAACATGGTTTATGGGTTATGTTTGACGTAAGTAGGAGTTCAGGATCACTTCTTGATCATTACTAGTTCACGACCGTTCCGTTGCTTCTCTTCTCGCTCTTATTTGCGTAAGTTAGCCACCATACATGCTTAGTCGCTGCTGCAACCTCACCACTTATCCTTTCCACTCCCATTAAGCTTTACTAGTCTTGATACCCATGGTAATGGGATTGCTGAGTCCTCGTGGCTCACAGCTTACTACAATACCAGTTGCAGGTACAGGTTTGCGATGATCATGACACGAGAGCGATGGTATTTGTTTTGGAGTTCTTCTTCTGCTTCTTCTTCGATCAGGGGATAGGTTTCAGGTCGGCAGCCTGGGCTAGCAGGGTGGTTGTCATTTGAGCTTCTGTTTGTGTTTCATTCGTAATCGGATGTTGATCTTATGTATGATGTATTGATGTATTCTTGCGGCATGTGTATGCCTTGTATGTATCCCCATCTATTATGTAATGTTGATGTAATGATATCCACCTTGCAAAAGCGTTTCAATATGCGGTTCTATCCTTGGTGGGACCTTCGAGTCTCTTTAGGATAGTATCGCATATTGGGCGTGAGAAGTTGGTATCAGAGCCTCGACCGACCCTAGGAGCCCCCCTTGATTGATCGTGTAGTTTGGCCGTTGTTGAGTCTAGAAGAAATTTTTTTCGGAGTCTAGTTATATCGGAGAGTAGGAATTCTTTTTACTCCTTAGTCCCTTCGTCGCTCTGGTGAGAAATCTTGACGTAGGTGTTTTGAACTACTTCTCTTCCCCTTCAAATTTTTCTTTAGGATCACGCGGTTAGTTTCCGTTCGTTGTCCATCCTCTTTTCAATCCGGTGCACTTCTCTTCGAGTGGTTTCGACCCTCGTCATCTTTTGCGAGATCAGTCCTCAGTTATTTCTCTTGCGACGTTGTTTTCCCCACCCGAAGTTGTCTTTCTTTTTCCCACCCGCCCACCCTTTTTCTTCTCGGAACCGGAGTCCGTAATCAAGTATCCATCCTACTCATGCGAAGCCTTTGCATTCTCTCCTCAATTATTTCAACCGGTGCTTTCTCTTCAAGTTATTCATCGGTTTCCCCTTCCAAGTTGCCGTTGTTTTTTCCCGCCCTCCCATCCCCTTTTATTCCCGGAGTCTGAGCCTCCATTCGAGCATCTATTTCATTCGTGCGGAGTATCTTCAGTCTTCCCTCAATTATTTCAACCGGTGAATTCTCGTCTCGTTTGACATTCTTCATCTCTTTTCTTCTCCCGTGGATTCAATTCCAATTTTCGGTAGTGATTATATTCTTTCCTCGGCTCAAATGTTTCCCGTTGCTCATTCCCCTCTCGTCATTTAATCGTTCCGGAGTGTTGAAGACATCTCAGGAGATTCGTCTGTGTTCGAATTAATTCGAGGTTATCACCTCATTCAAATAGTTCAATTGTTCCGGTGCATCATCTATCTGTTCAACAATCCTTTTTCAACGGTGTTTTCTTTTAGTGGGCCCTAACCCACAGGCCTTTTTCCCAGGATCTTACCTGACTCTTCTAATTTCCCGGAGTTATTCTCAAATCCTTTTCGAAGTTTGACGTAAGTATGAATTTTATCAGTCAGACGCTTTTCCAAGGTCAATTTCAAATTATTTTCATTGTTGGCTCAACCTCTTCGCTTTTCATTCTCCCGGAGTATCTCAACAATTTTGGTGTTCTTTCTCGTTGTCATTCTCAACATTGAAGACCGAAGAAGAATTTCTCTTAAATCTTGTCCGCTCTCCTGGAAATTCACGGTGCTAGCTCGATGGTTATCCTATCAAATTGTTACAAGTCGTATAATTATTTTCACCCATCCGGAGTATTTCAGGAGTTGTTTTCCGTCTCAGTTATCCGGAGGCCTCCATTTCAGAATATTTCTTTGTTCTAAGTTTTCAAATCCGTTCTCCGATTATTCTATATTCGTGCCCCTTCGTTCGGTTACATATTCTTCCGGTGCTTCGTTCAAGTATGCTTCAATCAGCTCGCGATCTCTTCTTTCAATTGCATCTTGATTCCCTGAAGTATATTCGTGCTTTTCTAATTCTTTCCGATGATTCATTCTCTTTTCGTCATTCGTTTCAATTCCTACGATGGCTCGTTCAAGATTTTTTCTGTTGTTATCATATCAATTAATTCGTTCTTTCCAAATCACACCGGTGGTTCATGAATACTTTCCCAAATTTTTCGCTATATCCCCCCTTAATCTTTCCAACGAGAATAAGTAGTATGCAAATCCATTGTTTCTCATCAATTTAATTGGTGGAGGATAAGCATAACATAATCCTTATTCTTCTTTCTTCATGTGGATTAATCTCTTCTTTTCGGAGTTTGTTCATCTTATCACATTCTCGGTTCAAAGTGTTTTCATTTTTTATTTTTCCGGAGTTCCAAGCTTCTCGCTTGTCTCGACGCGAAGCCCCATCTAAATCATCACAACGCTCTAATCTTATCCCTTTCATCCTTCAATTTTATCTCGTCATTCTTTTGTTACCGGAGTTCATCACGGTTGTTGGGGATATAACTACTAGTGTAACCCGCCCAGGAGGGGCCGGGTTACGCTATGGCAATTCATCATATAAAGCCCAATATCAAGCTTGAAGATGGCGGTTCAATAAAGGGCCTAAAGCCCGTAGGCGACTTAAGGCCCGTAGTGATAAACCGCCGTAATGGCATGACTTGTGTTGTAAGGCAAGATTAACTAGTCACCGAGCCAGACACTGTTTATGAGCCGGCCGGGACTCTGTAGGCCGCGGGGCGTCAACCCGTGTATATAAGGGGATGACCCGCCGGCGGCTTAGGGCAAGTAACATCAAATCGGTAGCCAGGCATAGCGGATTCGCTCCCTGGTCATCGAAACCCTAGTAATTCCACCTCAACTGGAGTAGGCTTTTACCTTCACCGTAAGGGGCCGAACCAGTATAACCCTCGTGTCCTTTGTCCCGCTTTAACCCCTTTAAGCTTCCTAGTTGCGATGGCTCCACGACTAAGTCCTTTCACGAGGACATCTGCCGTGACTATTCCACGACAGTTGGCGCCCACCGTGGGGCCAGCGCACGGTGGATTTGAGTTCTTGAAGGGCAGCTTCGAAGGGCTCAAGGGATACGCTGTGGGCCGGATGACCAAGAGTCGTCACGGCAAGCTCTACATCGACGACGCAGGCTGGGGCCCCGACGCCGGCTCAATCGAGTACGGGTACCGGGCCCCCTTCGGCGGAATCCACGTTTTCATTAGCAAGATCGGCGAGCCGGGCCCTGAGCCGGACATCTGCACCGACCTCATCGAGACGGCTCAGCGTGCGAGACCCGCCCGGACTCTGCCTGCCTTGAAGCGTGCTTTCGTGGGATGCATCCACGGAGGACTCTTAGAAGGATCTAGATCTGGCGATAAGACGGCCATCTGCTCTGATGATGAATCGTTCACAGGTGAGACGGACTCGTTGTATCAACTTCAAGATGGCAGGCTTGGGGGTTGTTCCGATGGCGACAGTATTCCGGACCCTTTTGAGACGCCAAGCCGGGTTGGAATCTTCATGGCCGGCACACAACCTGTTCAAAAGCCCGCCGCTGGGGCAGGAGGCCCTGTGCACTCGCCGGCTCAGGTGCTGATGGATCTCACAGATAAGATGACTGCCCTGTTAACCACCACGGTCGTCCTGGCGGATCAAGCTCAACATGATGAAGAAGTGGCACAGTTAAAGCTGGATATAGCGCAGGCCAAGGAAGATCTGGCAGCGGAAGGAATCAGGATGGCTGCAGAACGGGCGGCTCTGGACGCCCAGACTCAGCTGATTCAGGCGCAGTCTTTCCGGCTCACAATGGATCAGAATGCATCCAATGTGGTCATGAGAAGGAGGCATCAGAAGGCTCAATCTCGGCTCCCTCCGGTTTATGATCCTCGAAACCTCTTCAACACGCCCGGTGCAGGGCCTAGTAACCCGCCAGAAATCACGACACCCGGGGTTGGAACGCTGGTTCAGCCGCAAGTGATGGGGCCTCCCCGTGTGAATACTGCCCCACCTCGATACGTACCAACACCACCGGGTCATTATTCTAATCCATTGGAAAACATGATCGCTGCAGCGGCACGACTGGCGGCTCTCCCGGTCGAGGGCGACTCTCCAACGGCGGTCGAAACCCGCAGGGTCAGAGAACTTCTTCAGACGGCTTTGGCACAACAAGAGGCATATTCATATAGCCGGGACAGGATTCATTCAACCCCTCGTCTAAACCGGAGCCCAGGTTATAGCAGACACATGGTTTCAACGGCCGACTCAAGCAACGTCCGGTGCCGTGACTTGCCAGGAGGGCATGGCCCGGCGCATAATGGAGCCTTTAACGCGGTAGATCAATACATAGCACGTCAAGAGGCTGAGCAGGCGGCTCAGCTGATGGCTTACCAGCCTTTTCCGGTTTACCCGATGGCTTCTATCGAGGTAGGCATAGCTACGAGGACCGAAGGTGTCCCTTGTCTGGTGCCGGCTCTCCGTAACGAACGTCTGCCCAAAGATTTCAAAGGACCTAGGAAGGTAACTAATTACACGACTGATTTACAGCCCGGAGCATGGATTGGAAGCTACGAGATGGCTATGGAGTTGCTGGAGGTCTATTATGAGACCTTCCGTCGTATGGGATTAACTGATAAAAACCTCAAACAGTCCAATACTATTTTCCATGGCGTGGTGCCCGGTAAGTCGGCGTATCCAGTTGGTAAGATCGAGCTGGAAGTAGCCTTTGGAGATGAGCACAACTCCAGGGCGGAAAAACTGACTTTTGAGGTGGTCAAGATCAGAAGCCCGTACCATGCTCTATTTGGGCGGCCGGCTTACGCCAAATTCATGGCACGACCGTGTTACGTATATTTGCAGCTCAAGATGCCGGGTCACAACGAGACCATTACGGTTCATGGCAGCCGAAAGATAGCTTTGGAGTGCGAGGAAGGTGACGCTGCTTACGCCGAATCTGTTTGTGCGACGGAGGAATTAAAGTTTTACAAGGATAATGTTGACCTGACAGACATGACGTCTTTGAAAAAGCCGACCACGGAGCATGAGCCGGTAATAAAATTTAAGTCGGCCGATGAGACTAAGCTTATTGACTTTGTTCCAGGCGACTCATCTAAGAAGTTCAGCATCAGTGCCAATCTGGATCCTAAATAGGAAAGCGCGCTCATCGAGTTCATCCGTGAGAACCGGGACATCTTTGCATGGAAACCTTCTGACATGCCGGGTGTACCGAGAGAACTCGCTGAGCACACTCTAAATATTGATCCAAAATTTAAGCCAGTCAAGCAATTTCTCCGGCGGTTTAATGAGGAGAGGCGGAAAGCCATTGGTGAGGAAGTAGCCCGGCTCTTAGCGGCCGGGTTCATCGTCGAAGTCTTTCATCCAAAATGGCTAGCTAACCTGGTGCTCGTGCTCAAGAAGAACGGCACCTGGAGTATGTGTGTGGATTATACGGATTTAAACAAGGCTTGTCCGGTTGATCCCTTTGCTCTCCCTCATATTGATCAAATTATTGATGCTACAGCGGGTTGTGAGCGTTTGAGTTTTTTGGATGCTTACTCTGGTTACCATCAGATCAAAATGGCAGTTAAGGACCAAGAGAAGACGGTGTTCATTACTCCTTTTGGAGCCTTCTGTTATGTGTCTATGCCTTTTGGGCTCAAGAGCGCCCAGGCGACTTACCAGTGCGTACAGAATTGTCTTCATAATCAGATTGGGCGCAACGTTCATGCCTATGTGGATGATATTGTGGTAAAATCCAGAGAGAAGGAGACCTTGATAGACGATCTGAAGGAGACCTTTGATAATCTCCGGGTCTACAAGATGATGCTTAACCCGGCCAAGTGTGTTTTTGGTGTCCCTGCAGGCAAGCTCTTGGGTTTTCTAGTTTCTCATAGAGGCATTGAAGCTAACCCGGAGAAGATCAAGGCAATCACCTCTCTGGCTAAGCCGGCGTGTATAAATGACGTCCAGCGTCTGGTGGGTCGGATCGCTGCTTTAAGTCGGTTTATAAGCCGGTTGGGCGAAAAGGCCATACCGCTGTATCAGATGATCAAGAAAACAGATGACTTTGTCTGGAGTGATGATGCCAATGCCGCCTTTGAGGATTTGAAAAGACAGTTAGCTGAACCGCCAGTTCTTGCTGCTCCTGTTGATAAGGAGCCCTTATTATTGTATGTAGCCGCTAACACACGAGCCGTCAGTGTGGCCATAGTGGTGGAGCGCAAGGAGGCGGGTAAGGAACATCCGGTTCAGCGGCCGGTTTACTACGTCAGCGAAGTACTCATTGAGTCCAAGCAACGGTATCCACATTGGTAGAAGCTTGTTTATGGGGTATTCATGGCAAGCCAGAAGCTTAAGCAATATTTCCAGGGCCACCCTACCACTGTGGTTAGTTCTGCTCCTTTAGGAGATATCATCCAAAACAGAGAAGCCACAGGAAGAGTCGCTAAGTGGGCCATTGAACTTGGGCCTCATGGTCTAAAGTATGTGCCACGCACGGCTATCAAATCGCAAGCATTGGTGGATTTCATCAACGATTGGATAGAGCTGCAGATGCCTGAAGAGAAACCAGATAACACATACTGGACTATTCACTTCGACGGGTCCAGGCAATTGGAGGGCTCGGGGGCTGGAGTCGTGTTAGCTTCCCCTCGAGGTGACAAATTTCGTTATGTGATACGGTTGATGTTTCCCTGTACTAACAATGCAGCTGAGTACGAGGCCTTGCTCCATGGTCTTCGGATGGCTAAGGAGATGAGCCTAAGCCGGGTAAGGTGCTTTGGCGACTCAGATTTGGTGGCTCAACAAGTATCAGGCAAGTGGGATTCTAAGGACCCCCTCATGGTGGCTTATCGCCATGAAGTTGATGCCATTGCCAGACATTTTCAGGGTTACCAAGTAGAGCACATTGACCGCAGAAAGAACGAGGCGGCTGATGCCTTAAGCCGGCTGGGCTCTCAGCGAAAGCCGGTGCCGCCTAATACTTTTTTGGATATTCTGCATAACCCTTCTGTCAAGTTACCTACAGAGGAAGACCTGGCTGTTCCGGACCCAGAAGCACAGTTGGTGGCGGCTCTTCATGTTATCCCAGATTGGACAGTGCCATACTTGGCTTACATGACCCGGGGAGAATTGCCTGAGGATGAAACTTTGGCCAGACAAATAACCCGGCGGTCTAAGTCAATGATAATTGCCAATGGAGAGTTGCATCATCGCAGTGTCACTGGAGCTTTTCAGCGTTGTGTTTCCCCTGAGGAAGGTCAAGAAATTTTACGTGAGATTCACGAGGGGGATTGTGGCCATCATGCCGGCTCAAAATCCCTTGTGGCCAAAGCTTTTCGTCACGGTTTTTATTGGCTGACGGATCATGCTGATGCAGAAGACTTAGTCAGTAAATGTGACGGTTGTCAGAAGTTCTCAAGATGTGCTCACGTGCCGGCTCAAGAGTTGAGGATGATTCCAATCACTTGGCCGTTTGCAGTCTGGGGGCTTGATATGGTCGGACCTTTCAAAAGGTCCAAGGATAAGAAGACCCACCTCTTGGTGGCAGTTGACAAGTTCACAAAGTGGGTTGAGGCAGAGCCAGTTAGTAAGTGTGATGCAGCCACGGCGGTTCAGTTCATGAAAAAGGTGATATTTCGCTTTGGTTTCCCACACAGCATTATAACTGACAATGGTACCAATCTGTCTAAAGGCTCCATGGAAGAATTTTGTCAACGAGAGCATATTCGGCTTGATGTTTCATCAGTGGCTCACCCTCAATCCAATAGTCAAGCTGAGAGGGCCAATCAGGAAATCTTGAAAGTCATCAAGCCCCGGCTTTTGGTCCCTTTGCAGCGGACGCCGGGTTGTTGGGTGGAGGAATTACCCTCTATGATATGGAGCATCAATACTACTCCTAATAGGTCTACGGGTTATACGCCTTTCTTCATGGTTTACGGAGCCGAGGCGGTTCTCCCTAGCGACATCCGTCATGACTCGCCTCGTGTGGCGGCTTATGTTGAGGCGGACAATGAACAAGCGCGTCAGGATGCTCTTGACTTGTTGGACGAACAGCGTGACGTAGCAGCAGCTCGCTCGGCGATTTACCAACAAGACCTGCGCCGCTATCACAGCCGCCGAGTTAAGTCCAGAACCTTTCAGGAAGGTGACTTAGTGCTTCGGCTCATCCAGGATCAAGCAGATGCACACAAGTTATCCCCACCTTGGGAAGGGCCCTTTGTGGTCAGCAAGAACTTGCACAATGGGTCATACTACCTCATCGATGTTCGAGAGCACAAAGATTCACGTAAGTCGGAGGAGGAGACCTGCCGGCCGTGGAATATCGCTCATCTTCGGCCTTATTACACTTGAGCCACCGGCTCTCATAAATGTACATACTTCCGTGACAATGTATATATTATGATAAATAATAAAGCATGACCTCTGCCCTTTTTCCCCTCAAAGGTAAATGTGTCATTTTTATTTTCATTATGATATCACATGATCACTTGGGGGCTGATCCGGCTTATGATCGTATTCGAATCTAGCCGTTAAATATCATGATCACTAGGGGGCTTCCTGTTCAAACATAGGTCGTATTCGAACCAAAAAGAACATAGCTGTCGTACCCTTTTGGTCGGCACACTGCCGAGCTCACTGGGGAGTTTCTTGATCATATTTGAATCATAGCTCAACCCCCTTTGGGAACCGACGTGGATCGTATTCGAATCAGCGTCGTTAAACAACTCTCATGATCACTAGGGGGCTTCCTGTTCAAACATAGGTCGTATTCGAACCAAAGAGAACATAGCTGCCGATACCCTTTTGATCGGCACACTGCCGAGCTCACTGGGGAGTTTCTTGATCATATTTGAATCATAGCTCAACCCCCTTTGGGAACCGACATGGATCGTATTCGAATCAGCGTCGTTAAACAACTCTCAAGGTCATTTGGGGGCTTCCTGTTCAAACACAAGTCGTATTCGAACCAAAGAGGACATAGCTGTCGGTACCCTCTTGATCGGCAACGCCAAAGCCACTGGGGGCTATATGATCGTATTCGAATCTTAGCTTAACCCCTTTGGGACGGTTTTCTGGTCGTATTCGAATCAGAAGCCTCCAAATTTTTGAAGTCTCTTTTTGTAAACAATTTTTTGGATTCTATTTGAAGTTCTTTTGATCATGTCTAAAGTGTTCAAGGGTGGTTCCTATTCCATCGGCTTAACCTTGATCAACAAAGATGATCGCATATAATAACCATCGTATTACAGAGTTGGGTTCTCACCCTCCTTGTTCGGGTCACATAAACCGGAAGTGTAATCGAAGGGTCACAGCCACCAAGGGACTTGTAATTTGTTCTCTATGCAGGACAGTTAAAGGCAGCTCTTTAAACGTAAGGAAAGAAGAGGATCAGCATAAACCGGGGGAATATAAGATGGCGGCTTAAACAGTGTTGAGCGCCACACAAGTGCGCGATGGCACGACAAAAATAAGTGTTTTCCTACTCTATTACATGACTCCCCGAGTCCAAATAGTGAAGCATTGTTTTTTATCAAGACATAAATATGAGCCGCCTGAGGGATCAAAGGTGTTGTTGGGCTGCAGCTTCCGGTTCATCCCTTTCCGCTCCTCCGTCTGTTTCCCTGTCCTGTAAGGTTGATGATTTCCAGTCAATGCCACTCAAGGCTTCAAACTCAGCTTCATCATCAATTAACCCGGCCGGATCAACTTCAGGGGCGAAGGTATGCTTACGAGGGGGAGGGATCAGGCTGATTGCTTCATAATGTGGTGTTGGAATTCTCTGATTCTCGGTGTCATAACCCGGTTGGTATTTGGTAAGATCCGTATCATTACCGATTAGAGTGGCCACAGGCGTATGTCCTTCACGCAAGCGGCGAAATCCTTCTGGTCAAATGGGTGCCGTCCTCTTTCAAACTGGGATACCCAAGGGCGATATCGGCCGGGTCTAGCTCCGGTAGCCACGCCTTGGCACGGCTTAAAGCGGCTATGGCTCCGGCTCTTGCAGAAGCTCGTCTCAATTCCTGGAATCGTTGAGGTAGCACGGCAAGCCGCCTTAGCACATCCGCCAGACGAGTGGGAACTTCATTTGATAGAGCCACGACGGCTAAGGCACGTTGTGACCCGGTGTAGAGTTGTTCCACCAGGGTATAAACGGCCTTCAGCTTTGTCAGCATGCTTTGGTTGAGATTGGAACTCCTGGGGCCTGCATTACGAAGTCAGGTGAGCTGATGACAATTGAGATGCTCGTTGTGAAGGATTTAAACTAGATAACACTTACAGGGTAACTTACCAAAGATTGCTGAGACCATCTGAGATACATGGCGTTTTAAGCCGGATAACTCGGTGGTTGTTTCTGCAAGAGTGGCCTCCGCTTGTTCAGCCCGGTTGAGCAAAGCGGTCTTTTCATCCGCCCAGGCCTTTCTATCTGCTTCAAACTTCTTTTTCAATTTCTCTTGTGCGGATACACTGAATTCAAACTTGGAATTCGCCTTTTGGGTTTCACTCTCTTGAGTTTTCAGGCGATTCTTCAAGTCAGAAATCTCCGATTCAAATTGCTTAATGGCGGTCTGTATAAATTCTGGGTTACAGTTAGGGTTATCATAATGCAACATTAAGTCCCACGCACTTTGCAAGCAAAGATACTTGGCACTTGGGGGCTAATGTATGCTAAAGAGTTCTATTTATAGTGGCGGTTCATGGCAATAAGTCCCAAGCACTTTGCAAGCAAAGATACTTGGCACTTGGGGGCTAATGCATATTGCTGTTCAAGTACTTGGCTAAAATACGGTGGAAGACCAGTTCAAATATGCTGTCTGAGCCGGCCCTTGGGTGTTACCGGATAAGCCGGTTTTCTTGCAGTGATTACTAAGCTGGTGTTAAGTCTACAACATATTTCATCATAAGTAATAGACTTGGGGGCTGGCATAGTAAGGATAACTAAGGAGCAAGCAACAAGAGTTATACCTCAGATTTTTTGGTGTATTTGTTTCACCATATCAATTTCCAGATCCCGGCTGTTGTGCACTTGGTTTAGATAACCAAAGACGATTTCTCCAATACTCAGATGAGCATAATCAATAACATCCAGCCGGGTTTTGCGGCGTTCCAGAAGTTCTTCTTTGGCGGAGCACTTGTCCAGCGCGGTGGGTCTCCCCGGTTCAACGAAGTCAGTCTGGATAATTTCGACGTCCGGGTCATCCGCCTTGGCCGGGCTAGGGTTCTCTGGGTTCTCAGAACCTTCCATAGCTTGTTCGGCGGACGGATCAGTGGTGAGAGTTGGAGTATCATGGGCTGGTTCAGGCGGCGGCTCATGAGCGGAAGTATCAGGAGCAGCCGTTCTGAGCTCCGGTTCAGCAGAGATTGGCTCTTCGGCCGGCTTACTTCTCTTCGTCCTCTTGCCGGGCTTTACTTGTACACTGAAAATTAAAGGGTTAGTACAAAAACATGAGTAAGATAAGCACAAGATAAACAGATTATCATTACCCTAGAGCGGTTTTGAAAGCCGGCATGCTGGACTGCATTGATTCACCGGAGGAAGGTGAAGTTCCCTGATAGTTTGAGTCAGAGGAATTGAGTGGTTGACGGGTGAAACCCGCCAAAGGATACAAAGAGTATAAATCAGAGATTACCTCAGTCTGACGTTTTCTGGTTACATCGGGTAAGCCGGAGGAAAGGTCCGCATCTTTACTGGTCCGGGTCTGCCTCCGACTCTCGTGACTCTGTCGCTTCAAAAGAAATTGAGGATCTTGATAAGCTAAAGGATGTGAAAATCTTACTTTTCGGGTTACCCTTCGGACTTCCTGTCTCGGCAAAGGCTCGGAGTCGGAGGAAATTATAGTTACCTCTTCAATTACTGCATGACTTGCTCCTGTATCCTCCTGCTGATAATCAGTGTCAATAAGATGGTTAAAGAAGGAGCCTAAAGAGTCAAGAGTTACCTCTGACTCGGAGGTATCGTCCAGATGAAACATATCCCAGGCGCTAGGTTTGTTCCCCTTCTTACGGGCAGCGGCTTTCCTGGCGGCTTTCTTGGCCTTTTTGGCCTTCTTTGCAGCCTCATGGTCATACTTGACCTTCCAGAATTTATCACCAGCCTGTAAAATATAGCAAGAGTTTTTGAGTAAAGATGAAATTGTCAAAGTGGAAAGTAAGATGCTCAAGTTAATGGTTTACCGCTGGAGCCGGGTTAGCCTTGCAGAAAGGACTTAAGCCCGCTTTCCCGCAATCTGCCAGGCTCTCGTTCAGAAGAGACTTGGTCATGTCATCAACGACGTCCTCAGGTAAGTCGTCAGGACTGTGCCGTAGAGGATCATTTTTCTGGCCTGTGTAATCGCACATCAAGCCGGGGCGGCGGCTCAAAGGAATCACCCGCCAGGCAATCCAAACCCGGACCAAGTCAATGCCGTTTAGGCCGTTCCCCAGAAGAGCTTTGATCTTGTTTATGGTGGGCAAGTGTTTGACGTTCAGCCGGAGATAATTTATCTGGTAAGGGGTGAGTTGACTCCAGGCGCAGGGCGCGAAAGCCGGGCAAAGGGTTCTCATTAGCCGGAGAAGTGTCTTGACAGTAGAACCATGTCTGGTTCCAATCTTTAGGGTGACTCGGCGGCTCGGCATAAGGGAAGAGACAGTCTCTACGTCGCTGGATTGAGATTCCGCCAAGCTCCAAGCTGGGCCCGTGGGCACATTCGTTTTGACGGTTCAGATAAAATAACTCTCTAAAGAGTAGTAAGCTGGGTTCTTCTCCAAGGTACACCTCACAGAATACTTGGAAATTGCAGATGTTTGACACGGAATTGGGTCCGATGTCTTGAGGTCATAGGTCAAAAAAGTGCAAGACGTCTCTGAAATTTTTTGAGCCGGGTGGAGCAAAGCCCCGGCTCATGTGATCAGTAAAAATGACAACTTCCCCACCCTTGGGTTGAGGCTTTTCTTCTGACGGGTCAGGAGCACGATAAGACATGATCTCTTTCTTCGGCAGATGACCAGTCTTCACAAAATCGTTTAAGATGCTATCAGTGACGGTGGATTTAACCCAGTTGCATGTGACAGGTGCTTTGGGAGCCTTGGGCGGTATTATGAAGGATGGAAGCCTATGACAAAATAAAAATTTCCGGTTCAAATTTAAGCCGGAGAAAATATTTCAATTCATATTCAAGATGGTGGCTTACGAAGGGGCCTAATGATATATGGCTAATTGTGTCAGATTGTTTAAGCCGCCATGGGAAACAGTAGCAATTAAATTATTTAAATCTACCATGGGCGTCAGGATTATTCATTGAGCATTGCCTCTTTAAGCCGGCGATAAGAGCCGCCATGGCTAACGGATACAGTTTTTGCCTAAGTATCGCACAAACAGGTTTCACAGGTTGTAGCTGTTATTTTGGATCAAACGGTCGTTCAGAAAAGAAAATATTCTAGACCTAAAAACTGGTACAGATGAGTTCGTGAGCTCTAATGAGGTCTTTTTACAAGCAAAAGGAGTCTGCTAGTATGGAAAATGGACGCAAAACAACTACCGCATGAGTTCTATACTACTTTTGGATCAAAAGGAGACCGCGGTGGAAGAACTACAAAGAAACCGTGATGAACCATGAAGAACACGGAAGAACTTGAAAACCCTAAATGCAGATCTGAAGTGCGGGAAGGTGAAGACTTACAACTGTAGATCTACTGTGGAGGATCGCCGCCGTTCTCTGGTCGATTCAGGTTGATGCAGCAGCCAAGATCGACGAAGATGAGGTGCTCTGCTGTGGCGGCGGCGGCGGAGCTCGAGCAGCAGCGGAGTCGCGAGAGGAAGAAGATGACAGAAAGGGGGAGAATGAAGAAAGACCTAAAGGTCGTGCGTATTTGTAAGGGAAGACTGATAAGTGGGCACGAAAAACGAGGAGGTCGAAAACATGATTATCCAACTACAGAGACGCCTCGATTTTCGGGATGGTCATTAAGATAAGGATCCGTTGTGATATGACAGAATAAAAAATGAATTTAATGAAAGATGACGTCATGGCGGGTTATCATGAATCCAGAAGATGACGTCATGGCGGGTTATAACTTTTGCATGGACAGAAGCTGGAAGGTTTTTTCTTAAGGTATTGAGGATTGACATGAACCGGTTCAAATCAATCTGGAGCCTAATGTTGGGGATATAACTAGTAGTGTAACCCGCCCAGGAGGGGCCGGGTTACGTTATGGCAATTCATCATATAAAGCCCAATATCAAGCTTGAAGATGGCGGTTCAATAAAGGGCCTAAAGCCCGTAGGCGACTTAAGGCCCGTAGTGATAAACCACCGTAATGGCATGACTTGTGTTGTAAGGCAAGATTAACTAGTCACCGAGCCGGACACTGTTTATGAGCCGGCCGGGACTCTGTAGGCCACGGGGCGTCAACCCGTGTATATAAGGGGATGACCCGCCGGCGGCTTAGGGCAAGTAACATCAAATCGGTAGTCAGGCATAGAGGATTCGCTCCCTGGTCATCGAAACCCTAGTAATTCCACCTCAACTGGAGTAGGCTTTTACCTTCACCGTAAGGGGCCGAACCAGTATAACCCTCGTGTCCTTTGTCCCGCTTTAACCCCTTTAAGCTTCCTAGTTGCGATGGCTCCATGACTTAGTCCTTTCACGAGGACATCTGCCGTGACTATTCCACGACAACGGTGGCTCGTCATGATTTAATTCATTCTTCAAGTGTTCATCAAGATTCTTTTGGAGGAGCTCAAGTATCTTTTCTTCTTGCATCTCGAAGTGCAATTAATTCTACGTATTCTTTTGAAGTGGAGTTTTGCATTTCTTCGTTCTCCTCAGCTGTTTAATCTTTTTTGATTGTGGTCGGTTATCACCTCATAATTTTTGAGATGTTATCCATAAGTCCACAACAAGCTTATTCTTTTCGTTGTTGATTTTCTCAACAATTCCGGTCAATGTTTTCTTCTAAGGATGCTCTCTATTTCATTCATGGTAGTAGTTGTCATCTTCTTCCCCGTTCTTCTCATTCACCTCTTTCAAGTCTTCCGGTGGTTTTGTGTTGTTCCTCAAGTCAAGTATCATTCCATTTCTCAAGTTCATGTTCTATTCTTTCCTTGTTCAGCCGGAGTGCTGCATAAATTCCTTCGTTATTATTCCTTTTCTATCTTGTCCTAACCGGAGTGGTTTCAAATTCAGCCTTATTCTTTCAGCTTTTGCTTCTTGTCTCATTCAACATCCCTTTTTTCTACTCGAGTGTTCTTGACTTTGTTCATCCTCACTGTTTTGTTCTTATTTCACCTCTTCCTTTTCTCTCCCGTCTCGGTCCTAAGATCTCGGGACGAGATCTCTTGTTAGTGGAGGAGTGTTGTAACGCCACGGATCCGATGCGCCAGGTGTCTGCCAGTTATTCGCCGTCCCTGCCATGTCGTGTGCTTGCGTGTTGCACTTTGCCATGTCATCATCTGCATTTCATCTGCATTTCATCTGCATGTTTTTCAAAAATTGCATCCGTTCGGGTTTCCCCGGTTCTCTCCGTTGTCTGTTCTGAGCCCAACCACACTCGCACGCGACCGCGGCACCTCTCAGTCCTTGGTTTTGTGAGCCACCGAAAAACGTTCTCGGAATGGGATGAAAGTTGGCGTGCGGTCTTGTTATAGTGTAGGTAGACCGCTTGTCAAATTTCGTCGCATTCGGAGTCCGTTTGATAGCCCAACCGTCATCCGTAGCGGCACCGTTGCCGGTTATTCGTCGGACGTTTTGGTCTCCAAAAATCGTTGCCGGGCTGTACTTCTCTTCTCTCCCCTCAGTCCAAGCCCTCTCTTCACAGCCCACCAACCCCTCTCCTAGTCCCTCTTCGCTCCGGGACCGTCCGATGGCGATCGAACGGTCCGAAAACGGATGAAATCCCCCTAACTTAGACCCCCTGCCTATTTAAACCCCCCTAACCTACCATTTTGGGCCTAACCTACCCTAATCCCCCTCCCCCTCGGATCCAGCGCCGCCGCCATCCTCCTCGGAATCCGTGCCGGACCGATGCCCTGCCGCCACCTGAGGCGTCGCCCCGACCAACCGGGCGCCGCCACGTCGCCTACTCCACCTTCCGCAGCCACTCGCAGGCCTCTACGTTGCCCCTCCTCTCTCCCCACGCCGCGCAACCGCCGCCAGGCCCGCCCGAGCCCAGATCCGGCCCACGCCGGGCCGAACCGGGCCGCGCCTCCGCCCGCAGGCGCCCGAGCCTCGCCCCCTGCTCGCGCCGCTCGGCTCCCGAGCGCCTCCCCGCGCCGTTCGTCGACCCCGCCACCGGCACCCATCTCCGCCTCACCTCCTCGCCGGTCGGTCGCCGGAGTGCGCCGTCGTCGGACCCCCCAGTCCAGATCCGTCTCCCACTCCTCCCGTTTTCCCTCTCTCACTCCCCGCGACCTCATGTCCCTGCTCTCTCGCAGGTGCTCGCCGCCGCCATCCATGGAGCTCGCCGCCGGCCCCGTTTCGCCGCCCCACCGCCTGATCCGGCCTCCCCCCTCCTTCGCGTCGCCGGCGTCGCCTGCATGCCGCCGCCGCCCTCCAGATGGATCGGGAGGAGCCCCCGATCCCGTCGCCGCCGCGTTGACCCCGTACGGCCCCGTGGGCCCCCCAGGCCCAACTGCTCCACCAGCCCGCCTCGTCCTCCTCCGAACTGGGCCAGGCCCGTTGGTGAGCAGCCCACTACCCTTCGCCCGTGCGCTACTTAGCTATATTACGCTCACCCTGTTATTTTTTCGAAATTTGGCCAAGTCCCTGAATTGTTGCATTATGTGCTCATGTTCATCATGCCATAACTTCTTGCATACTGCTCAGTTTGATAGCTCTAAACTTTGCAACCTGATGTTATTTCTGCCATGTCCAGTGATTTCTGCCAAGTCTGTGAATATGTTATTATTTGCAATCTTGTCATGTCCTTTTGAGCATGTTCTAGTGATTTCTGGAGATAGCTCAGTGTTCATGTTTTGTCATGCTTTACCTGTACATCATGTCCATGCATTTTGTTTTCATGTTGAGGTGCGGAAGCATATTGTTTTGATGCTTTCTAGATGCCTAGTTGCTGTTTTGGACATATTATTGCTATATCTTGTTTGGAGTGTATGTGTTGCATCGTTGCTCCGTTTTGAGCATGCTCTATATGAAACTTGCTTAGTTTGCATGTAGTTTCATATTACCTTGTTGCATCTTGTTTTGAGTTGGTTGCTTGATGTTTGAATGCATTTTCCATCAATGCCATGTTTAACTTGTTTTGCTCATATCTTCTAGACCGTAGCTCCGAATCTACTGAACTTTATATGTAACTTGACTAGAATTTCGTGTAGATCATTTTGGTGCATCTTAACTTACTGTTTAACAACTTGAACATAAGGCTTATTGAGATCTGGACCAATTTCGAAATTTGCATATGAGGATTTACTGGAATTGTTATATGTTAGTTCCGGCCTCATTTAAACTTGCTTTGATGTGTTGTTCTTGTATGGATCATCTCTTGTCATGAGTAGCTTCATGTAGCCTTGTCATGCATCATACTTGGTTGAGCGTCATGCCTTGTTCATGTGTGGTGTGTTTACCATGTTGTGTCCTTCTTCTCGATAGTTCCCGTTTCGTTGCGATCGTGAGGACTCGTTCGTCTACGCTCGGTTCGTATTCGTGGCTTCATCTTCTTCATGGATTCGTTCTTCTTCCTAGCGGGATTTCAGGCAAGATGACCGTCACCTTGGATCTCATTACTATCATTGCTATGCTAGTTGCTTCGTTCTATCGCTATGATGCGCTACCTATTACCTGTTTATCAAGCCTCCAAAATTGCCATGAACCTCTAACCCTTGTCACCCTTCCTAGCAAACCGTTGTTTGGCTATGTTACCGCTTGTGCTCAGCCCCTCTTATAGCGTTGCTAGTTGCAGGTGAAGATGAAGATTGCTCCATGTTGGATTATGTTTATGTTGGGATATCACAATATCTCTTATATTATTAATACATCTATATACTTGGTAAAGGGTGGAAGGCTCGGCCTTATGCCTGGTGTTTTGTTCCACTCTTGCCGCCCTAGTTTCCGTCATACCGGTGTTATGTTCCTTGATTTTGCGTCCCTTACGTGGTTGGGTGATTTATGGGACCCCCTTGACAGTTCGTTTTGAATAAAAATCGTCCAGCAAGGCCCAACCTTGGTTTTACATTTGCCTCACCTAAGCCTTTTTCCCTTGGGAGTCGCACTCCCGAGGGTCATCTTTATTTTACCCCCCGGGCCAGTGCTCCTCCGAGTGTTGGTCCAAACTAGAGCCCTTTGCAGCGCCACCTCGGGGAAACTTGAGGGCTGGTTTTAGTTGTACGGATTGCTCATCCGGTGTGCCCCGAGAACGAGATATGTGCAGCTCCTATCGGGATTTGTCGGCACATTCAGGCGGCTTTGCTGGTCTTGTTTTACCATTGTCGAAATGTCTTGTAACCGGGATTCCGAGACTGATCGGGTCTTTCCGGGAGACGGAATATCCTTCGTTGACCATGAGAGCTTATAATGGCTAAGTTGGGACACCCCTGCAGGGTATAAACTTTCGAGAGCCGTGCCCGCGGTTATGTGGCAGATGGGAATTTGTTAATATCCGGTTGTAGAGAACTTGACACTTGGTTTAAATAAAACGCATCAACCGCGTGTGTAGCCGTGATGGTCTCTTCTCGGCGGAGTCCGGGAAGTGAACACGGTTTATGGGTTATGTTTGACGTAAGTAGGAGTTCAGGATCACTTCTTGATCATTACTAGTTCACAACCATTCCGTTGCTTCTCTTCTCGCTCTTATTTGCGGAAGTTAGCCACCATACATGCTTAGTCGCTGCTGCAACCTCACCACTTATCCTTTCCACACCTATTAAGCTTTGCTAGTCTTGATACCCATGGTAATGGGATTGTTGAGTTCTCGTGGCTCACAGATTACTACAACACCAGTTGCAGGTACAGGTTTGCGATGATCATGACGCGAGAGCGATGGTATTTGTTTTGGAGTTCTTCTTCTGCTTCTTCTTCGATCAGGGGATAGGTTCCAGGTCGGCAGCCTGGGCTAGCAGGGTGGTTGTCGTTTGAGCTTCTGTTTGTGTTTCATCCGTAATCGGATGTTGATCTTATGTATGATGTATTGATGTATTCTTGCGGCATGTGTATGCCTTGTATGTATCCCCATCTATTATGTAATGTTGATGTAATGATATCCACCTTGCAAAAGCGTTTCAATATGCGGTTCTATCCTTGGTGGGACCTTCGAGTCTCTTTAGGATAGTATCGCATATTGGGCGTGACACGAATATTTGAGTTATGAGTTTGGCCTTCATTTAAAACAATGTGGAATTGTTTCACAACTCACGCCACCTGAAACACCACAGCGTAATGGTGTGTCCGAACGTCGTAACCGTACTTTATTAGATATGGTGCGATCTATGATGTCTCTTACCGATTTACCATTATCGTTTTGGGGTTATGCATTAGAGACAACCGCATTCACGTTAAATAGGGCACCATCTAAATCCATTGAGACGACACCGTATGAACTGTGGTTTGACAAGAAATCTAAGCTGTCATTTCTTAAAGTTTGGGGATGCGAACCTAAATCGGAGAAGTGTGTCTTCATAGGATACCCAAAAGAAACTATTGGGTACACCTTCTACCACAGATCCGAAAGCAAGATCTTTGTTGCCAAGAATGGGTCTTTTCTAGAGAAGGAGTTTCTCTCGAAATAAGTGAGTGGGAGGAAAGTAGAACTTGATGAGGTAATTGTACCTACTCTCAAATTGGAAGGTAGCACATCAAAGGAAACTGTTCCCGTGATGCCTACACCAACTAGAGAGGAAGCTAATGATGATGATCATGAAACTTCAGATCAAGTTACTACTGAACTTCGTAGGTCAACTAGAACACGTTTCGCAGCAGAGTGGTACGGTATTCCTGTCCTGGAAGTCATGTTACTAGACCAAGGCAAACCTACGAACTATGAAGAAGCTATGAGGAGCCCAGATTCCGACAGATGGCTTGAGGCCATGGAATCTGAGATAGGATCCATGTATGAAAACAAAGTATGGACTTTGGTGGACTTGCCCGATGATCAGCAAGCCATAGAAAATAAATGGATCTTCATGAAGAAGACTGATGATGATGGTAATGTTACTGTCTACAAAGCTCAACTTGTCGCAAATGGTTTTCAACAGTTCAGGGCGTTGACTACGATGAGACTTTCTCACCCGTAGCGATGATCAAGTTAGTCCAAATCATGTTAGCAATTGCCGCATTTTATGATTATGAAATCTGGCAAATGGATGTCAAAACTGGATGCAACCAGAAGGTTTTGTCGATCCTAAAGGTGCTAACAAAGTGTGCAAGCTCCAGCGATCCATCTACAGACTGGTGCAAGCATCTCGGAGTTGGAATATACGCTTTGATGAGGTGATCAAAGCATATAGTTTTATACAGACTTACGGTGAAGCATGTATTTACAAGAAAGTGAGTGGGAACTCTGTAGCATTTCTGATATTATATGTGGATGACATATTGTTGATTGGAAATGATATAGAATTTCTGGATTGCATAAAAGGATACTTGAATAAGAATTTTTCAATGAAAGACCTCGGTGAAGCTGCTTATATATTGGGCATCAAGACCTATAGGGATAGATCGAGACGCTTAATAGGAGTTTCACAAAGCACATACCTTGCTAAAGTTTTGAAGAAGTTCAAAATGGATCAGTGAAAGAAAGGGTTCTTGCCAGTGTTACAAGGTGTGAAATTGAGTCAGACTCAAAGCCCGACCACTGCAGAAGATAGAGAGAGAATGAAAGTCATTCCCTATGTCGGGGAACGTAGTAATTCAAAAAAATTCCAACGATCACGCAAGATCTATCTAGGAGATGCATAGCAACGAGAGGGGAGAGTGTGTCCACGTACCCTTGTAGACTGAAAGCGGAAGCGTTTAGTAACGCGGTTGATGTAGTCGAACGTCTTCACAATCCAACCGATCCAAGTACCGAATGTACGGCACCTCCGTGTTCAGCACACGTTCAGCACGATGACGTCCCTCAAGCTCTTGATCCAGTTGATGACGAGGTAGAGTTCCGTCAGCATGATGGCGTGGCGACGGTGACGATGAAGTTACCGGCGCAAGGCTTTGCCTAAGCACTACGACGATATGACCGAGGTGTTGAACTATGGAGGGGGGCACCACACACGGCTAAGAGATTGTATGTTGTGCTTTGGGGTGCCCCCTACCCACGTATATAAAGGAGGGGGAGGAGGAGGCCGACCAAGGGGGAGGCGCACCAAGGGGGGAGTCCTACTAGGACTGCAAACCAGGTAGGATTTGCCCCCCTTTTCCTTCCAACGGAGAGGGGGAAAGGGAAAGGAGGGAGAGGGAGAAGGAAAGAGGGGCCCGCGCCCCCTTCCCTTGTCCAATTTCGATTGGGGCAAGGGGGCGCGCCCCACCTCCTGTGGCCTACCTCCTCTCCTCCACTATGGCCCATTAGTCCCAATAACTTTCTCGGGGGGTTTCGATAGCCTCCCGGTACTCTGATAAATCCCCGAAACTTATCGGAACCATTCTGATGTCCGTATATAACCTTCCAATATATCAATCTTTAACTCTCGACCATTTCGAGACTCCTGTCATGTCCATGATCTGATCTGGGACTCCAAACAAACTTCGGTCATCAAATCACATAACTCATAATACAAATTGTCATCGAACGTTAAGCGTGCGGACCCTACGGGTTCGAGAACTATGTAGACATGACCGAGACACATCTTTGGTCAATAACCAATAGCGGAACCTAGATGCTCATATTGGCTCCTACATATTCTACGAAGATCTTTATCGGTCAAACCGCATAACAACATACGTTATTCCCTTTGTCATCGGTATGTTACTTGCCCGAGATTTGATCGTCGGTATCATCATATCTAGTTCAATCTCGTTACCGGCAAGTCTCTTTACTCGTTCCGTAATGCATCATCCTGTAACAAACTCATTAGTCACATTGCTTGCAAGGCTCATAGTGATGTGCATTACCGAGAGGGCCCAGAGATACCTCTCTGATACACTGAGTGACTAATCCTAATCTCGATCTATGCCAACTCAACAAACACCATCGAAGACACCTATAGAGCATCTTTATAATCACCCGGTTACGTTGTGACGTTTGATATCACACAAAGTGTTCCTCTGGTATTCGGGAGTTGCATAATCTCATAGTCAGAGGAATATGTATAAGTCATGAAGAAAGCAATAGCAATAAAACTAAACGATCATAATGCTAAGCTAACGGATGGGTCTTGTCCATCACATCATTCTCTAATGATGTGATCCCGTTCATCAAATGATAACACATGTCTAAGGCTAGGAAACTTAACCATCTTTGATTAACGAGCTAGTCAAGTAGAGGCATACTAGAGACACTTAGTTTTGTCTATGTATCCACACATGTACTAAGTTTCCGGTTAATACAATTCTAGCATGAATAATAAAAATTTATCATGATATAAGGAAATATAAATAACAACTTTATTATTGCCTCTAGGGCATATTTACTTCAGTCTCCCACTTGCACTAGACTCAATAATCTAGATTACATAGTAATGATTCTAACACCCATGGAGTCTTGGTGCTGGTCATGTTTTGCTCGTGGAAGAGGCTTAGTCAACGGGTCTGCAACATTCATATCCGTATGTATTTTGCAAATCTCTATGTCTCCCTCCTTGACTAGATCGCGGATGGAATTGAAGCGTCTCTTCATGTGTTTGGTTCTCTTGTGAAATCTGGATTCCTTCGCCAAGGCAATTGCTCCAGTATTGTCACAAAAGATTTTCATTGGACCCGATGCACTAGGTATTACACCTAGATCGGATATGAACTCCTTCATCCAGACTCCCTCATTTGCTGCTTCCGAAGCAGCTATGTACTCTGCTTCACACGTAGATCCCGCCACGACACTTTTCTTGGAACTGCACCAACTAACAGCTCCACCATTCAATATAAATACGTATCCGGTTTGCGACTTAGAGTCATCTGGATCAGAGTCAAGCTTGCATCGACATAACCATTTACGACGAGCTCTTTATTACCTCCATAAATGAGAAACATATCCTTAGTCCTTTTCAGGTATTTCAGGATGTTCTTGACCGCTGTCCAGTGATCCACTCCTGGATTACTTTGGTACCTCCATGCTATACTTATAGTAAGGCACACATCAGGTCTGGTACGCAGCATTGCATACATGATAGAACCTATGGCTGAGGCATAGGGAATGGCTTTCATTTTCTCTCTATCTTCTGCAGTGGTCGGGCATTGAGTCTGACTCAATTTCACACCTTGTAACATAGGCAAGAACCCTTTCTTTGGCTGATCCATTTTGAACTTCTTCAAAACTTTATGAAGGTATGTGCTTTGTGAAAGTCCAATTAAGCGTCTTGATCTATCTCTATTGATCTTGATGCCCAATATATAAGCAGCTTCACCAAGGTCTTTCATTGAAAATTTCTTATTCAAGTATCCTTTTATACTATCCAGAAATTCTGTATCATTTCCAATCAACAATATGTCATCTACATATAATATTTGAAATGCTACAGCTCCCACTCACTTTCTTGTAAATACAGGCTTCTCCAAAAGTCTGTATAAAACCATATGCTTTGATCACACTATCAAAGCGTATATTCCAACTCCGAGAGGTTGCACCAGTCCATAAATGGATCGCTAGAGCTTGCACACTTTGTTAGCACCTTTAGGATCGACAAAACCTTCTGGTTGCATCATATACAACTCTTCTTTAAGATATCCATTAAGGAATGCAGTTTCGACATCCATTTGCCAAATTTAATAATCATAAAATGCGGCAATTGCTAACATGATTCGGACAGACTTAAGCATCGCTACGGGTGAGAAGGTCTTATCATAGTCAACTCCTTGAACTTGTCGAAAACCTTTCGCAACAAGTCGAGCTTTGTGTACAGTAACATTACCGTCAGCGTCAGTCTTCTTCTTGAAGATCCATTTATTCTCGATGGCTTGCCGATCATCGGGCAAGTCAACCAAAGTCCACACTTTGTTCCCATACATGGATCCCATCTCAGATTTCATGGCCTCAAGCCATTTCGCGGAATCTGGGCTCATCAGTGCTTCCTCATAGTTCGTAGGTTCGTCATGGTCAAGTAACATGACCTCCAGAACAGGATTACCGTACCACTCTGGTGCGGATCGTACTCTGGTTGACCTACGAGGTTCAGTAGTAACTTGATCTGAAGTTTCATGATCATCATCATTAGCTTCCTCACTGATTGGTGTAGGAATCACTGGAACTGATTTCTGTGATGAACTACTTTCCAATTCGGGAGAAGGTACAGTTACCTCATCAAGTTCTACTTTCCTCCCACTCACTTCTTTCGAGAGAAACTCCTTCTCTAGAAAGGATCGATTCTTAGCAATGAATATCTTGCCTTCGGATCTGTGATAGAAGGTGTACCCAACAATTTCCTTTGGGTATCCTATGAAGACACATTTCTCCGATTTGGGTTTGAGCTTATCATGTTGAAGCTTTTTCACATAAGCATCGTAGCCCCAAACTTTAAGAAACGACAGCCTAGGTTTCTTGCCAAACCACCGTTCATATGGTGTCGTCTCAACGGATTTAGATGGTGCCCTATTTAGCATGAATGCAGCTGTCTCTAAAGCATAACCCCAACCATAGCGGTAAATCGGTAAGAGACATCATAGATCGCACCATATCTAATAAAGTACGGTTACGACGTTCGGACACACCATTACGCTGTGGTGTTCCAGGTGGCGTGAGCTGCGAAACTATTCCACATTGTTTCAAATGAAGACCAAACTCATAACTCAAATATTCTCCTCCGCGATCAGATCATAGAAACTTTATTTTCTTGTTACGATGATTTTCCACTTCACTCTGAAATTCTTTGAACTTTTCAAATGTTTCAGACGTATGATTCATTAAGTAGATATACCCATATCTGCTCAAATCATCAGTGAAGGTCAGAAAATAATGATACCCGCCGCGAGCCTCAACACTCATTGGACCGCATACATCAGTATGTATTATTTCCAACAAGTCAGTTGCTCGCTCCATTGTTCCGGAGAACGGAGTCTTAGTCATCTTGCCCATGAGGCATGGTTCGCAAGCATCAAGTGATTCATAATCAAGTGATTAAAAAAGTCCATCAGTATATAGTTTCTTCATGTGCTTTACACCAATATGACCTAAACGACAGTGCCACAAATAAGTTGCACTATCATTATTAACTTTGCATCTTTTGGCTTCAATATTATGAATATGTGTATCACTACAATCGAGATTCAACAAAAATAGACCAATCATCAAGGGTGCATGACCATAAAAGATATTGCTCATATAAATAGAAAAACCATTATTCTCTAATTTAAATGAATAACCGTCTCGCATCAAACAAGATGCAGATATAATGTTCATGCTCAATGCTGGCACCAAATAACAATTATTTAGGTCTAAAACTAATCCCGACGGTAGATGTAGAGGTAGCATGCTGACGGCGATCACATCGACTTTGGGACCATTTCCCACGCGCATCGTCACCTCGTCCTTAGCGAATCTTCAATTAATCTGTAGCCCCTATTTCGAGTTGCAAATAGAGCAATAGAACCAGTATCAAATACCCAGGCGCTACTACGAGCATTAGTAAGGTACACATCAATAACATGTATATCAAATATACCTTTCACTTTGCCATCCTTCTTATCCGCCAAATACTTGGGGCAGTTCCGCTTCCAGTGACCAGTCCCTTTGCAGTAGAAGCACTCAGTTTTAGGCTTAGGTCCAGACTTGGGTTTCTTCACTTGAGCAGCAACTTGCTTGCCGTTCTTCTTGAAGTTCCCCTTCTTCCCTTTGCCCTTTTTCTTGAAACTAGTGGTCTTGTTAACCATCAACACTTGATGCTCCTTCTTGATTTCTACCTCTGCAGCCTTTAGCACTTCGAAGAGCTCGGGAATTGTCTTATCCATTCCTTGCATATTATAGTTCATCACGAAGCTTTTATAGCTTGCTGGCAGTGATTGAAGAACTCTGCCAATGACACTACCATCATGAAGATTAACTCCCAGTTGAGTCAAGTGGTTGTGGTACCCAGACATTCTGAGTATATGTTCACTGATAGAACTATTCTCCTCCATCTTGCAGCTATAGAACTTATTGGAGACTTCATATCTCTCAATTCAGTGATACGTCCATTTTGCATCATGCTTTTATATCGATATTTATTGCATTATGGACTGTTATTACACATTATGTCACGATACTTATGCCTATTCTCTCTTATTTTACAAGGTTTACATAAGGAGGGAGAATGCCGGCAGCTGGAATTCTGGGCTGGAAAAGGAGCAAATATTGGAGACCTATTCTGCACAACTCCAAAAGTCCTGAAACTCCACGAAAGTTGTTTTCGGAAATAATAAAAAATACTGAGCGGAAGAAATACCAGAGGGGGCCCACACCCTGGCCACGAGGGTGGGGGGCGCCCTACCCCCCTGGGCGCGCCCCCTGCCTCGTGGGCCCCCTGTTGGCCCTCCGGTGCCCATCTTCTGCTATATGAAGTCTTTCGTCCGAAGAAAAATCATAAGCAAGCTTTCAGGACGAGACTCCGCCGCCACGAGGCGGAACCTTGGCGGAACCAATCTAGGGCTCCCGCAGAGCTGTTCTGCTGGGGACACTTCCCTCCGGGAGGGGGAAATCATTGCCATCGTCATCACCAACGCTCCTCTCATTGGGAGAGGGCAATCTCCATCAACATCTTCACCAGCACCATCTCCTCTCAAACCCTAGTTCATCTCTTGTATCCAATTCTTGTCTCTAAGTCTGGGATTGGTACCTGTAGGTTGCTATTAGTGTTGATTACTCCTTGTAGTTGACGCTAGTTGGTTTATTTGGTGGAAGATCATATGTTCAGATCCTATATGTATATTAATACTCCTCTGATTATGAACATGAATATGCTTTGTGAGTAGTTACATTTGTTCCTGAGGACATGGGAGAAGTCTTGCTATTAGTAGTCATGTGAATTTGGTATTTGTTCGATATTTTGATGAGATGTATGTTGTCTCTCCTCTAGTGGTGTTATGTGAACATCGACTACATGACACTTCACCATTATTTGGGCCTAGGGGAAGGCATTGGGAAGTAATAAGTAGATGATGGGTTGCTAGAGTGACATAAGCTTAAACCCTAGTTCATGCGTTGCTTCGTAAGGGGCTGATTTGGATCCACATGTTTCATGCTATGATTAGGTTTACCTTAATACTTCTTTTGTAGTTGCGGATGCTTGCAATAGGGGTTAATCATAAGTGGGATGCTTGTTCAAGTAAGAACAGCACCCAAGCACCGGTCCACCCACATATCAAATTATCAAAGTACCGAACGCCAATCATATGAACGTGATGAAAACTAGCTTGATGATAATTCCCATGTGTCCTCGGGAGAGCTTTTCACTATATAAGAAATTGGCCAGGCTTGTCCTTTGCTACAAAAAGGATTGGGCCACCTTGCCGCACTTTATTTACTTTTGTTACTTTTTGCTCGTTACAATTTATCTTATCACAAAACTATCTGTTACCTATAAATTCAGTGCTTGCAGAGAATACCTTGCTGAAAACCACTTATCATTTCCTTCTGCTCCTCGCTGGGTTCAACACTCTTACTTATCGAAAGGACTACGATAGATCCCCTATACTTGTGGGTCATCAAGACTCTTTTCTGGCGCCGTTGCCGGGGAGTGAAGCGCCTTTGGTAAGGAAAAATTTATATAGTGTGCTGAAATTTACTGTCACTTGTTACTATGGAAAGTAATCCTCTGAGGGGCTTGTTCGGGGTATCTTCACCCCGACTAGTAGAGCAAGGAGTTGCTCCTCAACCTACTAAACCTACTGAAAATGAAAATGTCTACTTTGAGATTCCTTCGGTTATGATAGAAAAACTGCTAGCTAATCCTTTTGCAGGAGATGGAACAAGGCATCCTCATGAGCACCTAATATATGTGGATGAAGTTTGTGGGTTATTTAAGCTTGCAGGTGTGACCGATGATGTTATTAAGAAGAAGGTATTACCTTTATCTTTTAAGGGAGATGCATTGACATGGTATAGGCTATGTGATGATATGGGATCATGGAACTACAAACGATTGAAATTGGAATTTCATCAGAAGTTTTATCCTATGCATCTTGTTCATCGTGATCGCAATTATATATATAATTTTTGGCATCGCGAAGGAGAAAGCATCGCTCAAGCTTGGGAGAGGCTTAAATCAATGTTATATTCATGCCCCAATCATGAGCTCCCAAGAGAGATAATTATTCAAAAAAATTATGCTCGGCTTTCTGATAACAATCGCACCATGCTCGATACTTCTTGTGCTGGCTCTTTTATGATGAAGACTATTGAATTCAAATGGGTTTTATTGGAAAGAATTAAATGCAACTCTGAAGATTGGGATCTCGACGAAGGTAAGGAGTCAGGTATGACACCTAAGTTTGATTGTGTCAAATCTTTTATGGATACCGATGTTTTCCGTAAATTTAGCACTAAATATGGACTTGACTCTGAGATAGTAGCTTCTTTCTGTGAATCTTTTGCTACTCATGTTGATCTCCCTAAGGAGAAGTGGTTTAAATATCATCCTCCCATAGAATTAAAAGTAGCTGCACCTATTAAAGTTGAAGAAAAGACTATCACTTATAATGATCCTATTGTTCCTACTGCTTATGTTGAGAAACCACCTTTTCCTGTTAGAATAAAGGATCATGCTAAAGCTTCAACTGTGATTCGTAAAAGCAATATTAGAACTTATACACCTCCTGAGCAAGTTAAAGTTGAACCTAATATTGCTATTGTTAAAGATCTCTTGGCTGATAATATTGATGGGCATGTCATTCATTTCTGTAATGAAACTGCTAGAATTGCTAAACCTTGTGCTAAAGATAAACATAGACCTGTGGTAGGTATGCCTGTTATTTCTGTTAAAATAGGAGATCATTGTTATCATGGCTTATGTGATATGGGTGCTAGTGCTAGTACAATACCTATTGACTTATACAAAGAAATTATGCATGATATTGCACCTACTGAGTTAGAAGATGTTGATGTCACAATTAAACTTGCCAATAGAGATACTATTTCACCCATGGGAATTGTTAGAGATGTTGAAGTCTTGTGTGGGAAAACTAAATATCCTGCTGATTTTCATGTTCATGGTTCCCCACAAGATAGCTTTTGTCCCATTATTTTTGGTAGGCCCTTCTTGAACACAGTTAATGCTAAGATAGACTGCGTAAAGGATGTTGTTACTATTGGTTTAGGTGATATGTCTCATGAGTTTACTTTCTCTAAATTTCATAGACAACACCGCGAAGAGGAATTGCCTAGTAAGGATGAAATTATTGGTCTTGCTTCTATTGCTGTACCTCCTAATGATCCTTTAGAACAATATTTGCTAGACCATGAAAATGATATGTTTATGAATGAAAGAAGAGAAATAGATGAAGTATTCTTTAAACAGGAACCCATCCTGAAACACAACTTGCCTGTTCAAATCCTAGGGGATCCTCCTCCACCCAAGGGTGATCCCGTGTTTGAGCTCAAACCGTTACCTGATACTCTTAAATATGCTTATCTTGATGAGAAAAATATATATCCTGTTATTATTAGTGCTAACCTTTCAGAGCATGAAGAAGAGAGATTATTGAAAACTCTGAAGAAGCACCGCGCTGCTATTGGATATACTCTTGATGATCTTAAGGGCATTAGTCCCACTCTATGCCAACACAAAATAAATTTGGAGAAAGATGCCAAAGCAGTTCGTGATCATCAACGACGGCTGAATCCTAAGATGAAAGAAGTGGTAAGAAAGGAAATACTAAAGCTTCTTGAGGCAGGTATTATTTATCCCGTTGCTGATAGTCAGTGGGTAAGTCCTGTCTATTATGTCCCTAAAAAGGGAGGTATTACCGTCGTTCCTAATGATAAAGATGAATTGATCCTGCAAAGAATTATTACAAGTTATAGGATGGTAATTGATTTCCGCAAATTAAATAAAGCTACTAAAAATATCATTACCCCTTACCTTTTATTGACCAGATGCTAGAAAGATTATCCAAACATACACATTTTTGCTTTCTAGATGGTTACTCTGGTTTCTCTCAAATACCTGTGTCAGCCGATGATCAATCAAAGACCACTTTTACTTGCCCTTTCGGTACTTTTGCTTATAGATGTATGCCTTTTGGTTTATGTAATGCACATGCTACCTTTCAAAGATGCATGATGGCTATATTCTCTGACTTTTGTGAAAAGATATGTGAGGTTTTCATGGATGATTTCTCCGTTTATGGATCCTCTTTTGATGATTACTTGAGCAACCTTGATCGAGTTTTGCAGAGATGTGAAGAAACTAATCTTGTCTTGAATTGGGAAAAGTGCCACTTTATGGTTAATGAAGGTATTGTCTTGGGGCATAAATTTTTTGAAAGATGTATTGAAGTTGATAAAGCCAAGGTTGATGATATTGAAAAGATGCCATGTCCCAAGGACATCAAAGGTATAAGAAGTTTCTTGGTCATGCCGGGTTTTATAGGAGGTTCATTAAGGACTTCTCAAAAATCTCTTGGCCTCTGACTAATTTATTACAAAAAGATATACCATTTGTCTTTGATGATGATTGTGTAGAAGCATTTGAAATACTTACGAAAGCATTGATCTCTGCACCTATTGTTCAGCCACTTGATTGGAATTTACCCTTTGAAATTATGTGCGATGCTAGTGATTATGCTGTAGGCGCTGTTCTAGGGCAAAGAGTTGATAAGAAATTAAATGTTATCCAATATGCTAGTAAAAATCAAGACAATGCTCAGAGAAATTATGCTACTACTGAAAAAGAATTCTTAGCAGTTGTATTTGCTTGTGATAAGTTTAGACCTTATATTGTTGATTCTAAAGTAACTATTCACACTGATCATGCTGCTCTTAAATATCTTATGGAAAAGAAAGATGCTAAACCTAGACTTATTAGATGGGTTCTCTTGCTACAAGAATTTGATTTGCATATTATTGATAGAAAAGGAGCTGAGAACCCCGTTGCAGACAACTTGTCTAGGTTAGAAAATGTTCTTGATGACCCACTACCTATTGATGATAGCTTTCCTGATGAACAATTAAATGTCATAAATGCTTCTCGTACTGCTCCATGGTATGCCGATTATGCTAATTACATTGTTGCTAAATTCATACCACCTAGTTTCACATACCAGCAAAAGAAAAAGTTTTTCTATGATTTGAGACATTACTTTTGGGATGACCCACATCTTTATAAAGGAGTAGATGGTGTTATTAGACATTGTGTACCTGAGCATGAACAGGAACAGATCCTACGCAAGTGTCACTCCAAGGCTTATGGAGGACACCACGCTGGAGATAGAACTGCACATAAGGTATTGCAATCCGGTTTTTATTGGCCTACTCTCTTCAAGGATGCCCGTAAGTTTGTCTTATCTTGTGATGAATGTCAAAGAATTGGTAATATTAGTAGACGTCAAGAAATGCCTATGAATTATTCACTTGTTATTGAACCATTTGATGTTTGGGGCTTTGATTATATGGGACCATTTCCTGCCTCTAATGGATATACACATATTTTAGTTGCTGTTGATTACGTTACTAAGTGGGTAGAAGCTATTCCAACTAGTAGTGCTGATCATAACACATCTATTAAAATGCTTAAAGAAGTTATTTTTCCGAGGTTTGGAGTCCCTAGATATTTAATGACTGATGGTGGTTCACATTTTATCCATGGTGATTTCTGTAAAATGATTGCTAAGTATGATGTTAATCATAGAATTGCATCTCCTTATCACCCGCAGTCTAGTGGTCAAGTAGAATTGAGCAATAGAGAGCTCAAATTAATTTTGCAAAAGACTGTTAATAGATCTAGAAAGAATTGGTCCAAGAAACTTGATGATCCATTATGGGCCTATAGAATTGCATATAAAAATCCTATGGGTATGTCTCCGTATAAAATGGTTTATGGAAAAGCATGTCACTTACCTCTCGAACTAGAACATAAGGCATATTGGGCCATTAAAGAGCTCAATTATGATTTCAAACTTGCCGGTGAGAAGAGGTTATTTGACATTAGCTCACTTGATGAATGGAGAACCCAAGCCTATGAAAATGCCAAATTGTTTAAAGAAAAAGTTAAAAGATGGCATGACAAAAGAATACAAAAGCGTGAGTTTAATGTAGGTGATTATGTATTGCTATACAACTCTCGTTTAAGATTTTTTGTAGGAAAACTTCTCTCTAAATGGGAAGGTGCTTACGTTATCGAGGAGGTCTATCGTTCCGGTGCCATAAAAATCAACAACTTCGAAGGCACAAATCCGAAGGTGGTGAATGTTGAAACCAATGTTATAAATGTTGAAACCAATGTTATTGAAACCGTAACCCCGGAGGAATACATAAGGGACACTTTCCAGAATGTTTCAGACTCCGAAAAGGAATAGGTATGTGGTACGGTAAGTAAACCAACTCCAAAACAGTTCTAATGGCAATTTTTCTCCGTTTTGGAATATTTAGAAAAATAGAAAAATAGAAAAATAACATTTGTAATAATTCTTTGCAGGATCAATTCATCTTTATCATTAGGAACGACGGTAATACCTCCCTTTTTAGGGACATAATGGACAGGACTTACCCACTGACTATCAGCAACGGGATAAATAATACCTGCCTCAAGAAGCTTTAGTATTTCCTTTCTTACCACTTCTTTCATCTTAGGATTCAGCCGTCGTTGATGATCACGAACTGGTTTGGCATCTTTCTCCAAATTTATTTTGTGTTGGCATAGAGTGGGGCTAATGCCCTTAAGATCATCAAGAGTATATCCAATAGCAGCGCGGTGCTTCTTCAGAGTTTTCAATAATCTCTCTTCTTCATGCTCTGAAAGGTTAGCACTAATAATAATAGGATATATATTTTTCTCATCAAGATAAGCATATTTAAGAGTATCAGGTAACGGTTTGAGCTCAAACACGGGATCACCCTTGGGTGGAGGAGGATCCCCTAGGATTTGAACAGGCAAGTTGTGTTTCAGGATGGGTTCCTGTTTAAAGAATACTTCATCTATTTCTCTTCTTTCATTCATAAACATATCATTTTCATGGTCTAGCAAATATTGTTCTAAAGGATCATTAGGAGGTACAGCAATAGAAGCAAGACCAATAATTTCATCCTTACTAGGCAATTCCTCTTCGCGGTGTTGTCTACGAAATTTAGAGAAAGTAAACTCATGAGACATATCACCTAGACCAATAGTAACAACATCCTTTTCGCAGTCTATCTTAGCATTAACTGTATTCAAGAAGGGTCTACCAAAAATAATGGGACAAAAGCTATCTTGTGGGGAACCAAGAACAAGAAAATCAGCAGGATATTTAGTTTTCCCACACAAGACTTCAACATCTCTAACAATTCCCATTGGTGATATAGTATCTCTATTGGCAAGCTTAATGGTAACATCGATATCTTTTATCTCTGCTGGTGCAATGTCATGCATAATTTCTTTGTATAAATCAAAGGGTATTGCACTAGCACTGGCACCCATATCACATAAGCCATGATAACAATGATATCCTATTTTAACATAAATAACAGGCATGCCTACCACAGGTCTATGTTTATCTTTAGCACAAGGTTTGGCAATTCTAGTAGTTCCATCACGGAAATGAATAACATGCCCATCAATATTATCAGACAAGAGATCTTTAACAATAGAAATATTAGGTTCAACTTTAACTTGCTCAGGAGGTGTATAGGTTCTAATATTGCTTTTACGAACCATAGTTGAAGCTCTAGCATGATCTTTTATCCTAACAGGAAAAGGTGGTTTCTCAACATAAGCAGTAGGAACAATAGGATCATTATAAGTGATAGTCTTTTCTTCAACTTTAATAGGTGCAGCTACTTTACTTCTATGGGAGGATGATGTTTAAACCACTTCTCCTTAGGGAGATCAACATGAGTAGAAAAAGATTCACAGAAGGAAGCTACTATCTCGGAGTCAAGTCCATATTTAGTGCTAAATTTACGGAAAACATCGGTATCCATAAAAGATTTAACACAATCAAACTTAGGTGTCATACCTGACTCCTTACCTTCCAATAAATCCCATTTAAATTCAATAGTCGTCATCATAAAAGAGCCAGCACAAGAAGTATCGAGCATGGTGCGATTGTTATCAGAAAGCGGAGCATAATTTTTTTGAATAATTATCTCTCTTGGGAGCTCATGATTGGGGCATGAATATAACATTGATTTAAGCCTCCCCCAAGCTTGAGCGATGCTTTCTGCTTCGCGAGGCCAAAAATTATATATATATATATATATATATATATAATTGCGATCACGATGAACAAGATGCATAGGATAAAACTTCTGATGAAATTCCAATTTCAATCGTTTGTAGTTCCATGATCCCATATCATCACATACCCTATACCATGTCAATGCATTTCCCTTCAAAGATAAAGGGAAGACTTTCTTCTTAATAACATCATCGGGCACAACTGCAAGCTTAAATAATCCACAAACTTCATCCACATATATTAGGTGCTCATCAGGATGCATTGTTCCGTCTCCTGCAAAAGGATTAGCTAGCAATTTTTCAATCATACCCGAAGGAATCTCAAAGTAGACATTTTCATTTTCAGTAGGTTTAGTAGGTTGAGGAGCAACTATTTGCTCTACTGGTCGGGGTGAAGATACCCCGAACAAGCCCCTCAGAGGATTACTTTCCATAGTAACAAGTGACAGTAAATTTCAGCACACTATATAAATTTCTCCTTACCAAATTCCACCTACCAAAGGCGCTTCACTCCCCGGCAACGGCGCCAGAAAAGAGTCTTGATGACCCACAAGTATAGGGGATCTATCGTAGTCCTTTCGATAAGTAAGAGTGTCGAACCCAACGAGGAGCAGAAGGAAATGATAAACGGTTTTCAGCAAGGTATTCTCTGCAAGCACTGAAATTATAGGTAACAGATAGTTTTGTGATAAGATAATTTGTAACGAGCAACGAGTAACAAAAGTAAATAAAGTGCATCAAGATGGCCCAATCCTTTTTGTAGCAAAGGACAAGCCTGGACAAACTCTTATATAGAGAAAAGCGCTCCCGAGGACACATGGGAGTTATCGTCAAGCTAGTTTTCATCACGTTCATATGATTCGCGTTCGGTACTTTGATAATTTGATATGTGGGTGGACCAGTGCTTAGGTGCTGCCCTTACTTGGACAAGCATCCCACTTATGATTAACCTCTATTGCAAGCATCCGCAACTACAACAAAAGTATTAAGGTAAACCTAACCATAGCATGAAACATATGGATCCAAATCAGCCCCTTACGAAGCAACGCATAAACTCGGGTTTAGGCTTCTATCACTCTAGCAACCCATCATCTACTTATTACTTCCGAATGCCTTCCTCTAGGCCCAAATAATGGTGAAGTGTCATGTAGTCGACGTTCACATAACACCACTAGAGGAGAGACAACATACATCTCATCAAAATATCGAACGAATACCAAATTCACATGACTACTAATAGCAAGACTTCTCCCATGTCCTCAGGAACAAACGTAACTACTCACAAAGCATATTCATGTTCATAATCAGAGGAGTATTAATATACATATAGGATCTGAACATATGATCTTCCACCAAATAAACCAACTAGCATCAACTACAAGGAGTAATCAACACTACTAGCAACCTAGAGGTACCAATCCCAGACTTGGAGACAAGAATTGGATACAAGAGATGAACTAGGGTTTGAGAGGAGATGGTGCTGGTGAAGATGTTGATGGAGATTGCCCTCTCCCGATGAGAGGAGCGTTGGTGATGATGATGGCGATGATTTCCCCCTCCCGGAGGGAAGTTCCCCGGCAGAACAGCTCTGCCGGAGCCCTAGATTGGTTCCGCCAAGGTTTCGCCTCGTGGCGGCGGAGTCTCATCCCGAAAGCTTGCTTATGATTTTTCTTCGGACGAAAGACCTCATATAGATGAAGATGGGCACCGGAGGGCCAACAGGGGGCCCACGAGGCAGGGGGCGCGCCCAGGGGGTAGGGCGCGCCCCCACCCTCGTGGCCAGGGTGTGGGCCCCCTCTGGTATTTCTTCCGCTCAGTATTTTTTATTATGTCCAAAAATAACTTTCGTGGATTTTCAGGACTTTTGGAGTTGTGCAGAATAGGTCTCTAATATTTGCTCCTTTTCCAGCCCTGAATTCCAGCTGCCGGCATTCTCCCTCCTTATGTAAACCTTGTAAAATAAGAGAGAATAGGCATAAGTATTGTCACATAATGTGTAATAACAGCCCATAATGCAATAAATATCGGTATAAAAGCATGATGCAAAATGGACGTATCAATACTCCTCTGATTATGAACATGAATATGCTTTGTGAGTAGTTACGTTTGTCCCGATGACATGGGAGAAGTCTTGCTATTAGTAGTCATGTGAATTTGGTATTCGTTCGATATTTTCATGAGATGTATGTTGTCTCTCCTCTAGTGGTGTTATGTGAACGTCGACTACATGACATTTCATCATTATTTGGGCCTAGAGGAAGGCATTGGGAAGTAATAAGTAGATGATGGGTTGCTAGAGTGACAGAAGCTTAAACCCTAGTTTATGCGTTGCTTCGTAAGGGGCTGATTTGGATCCACATGTTTCATGCTATGGTTAGGTTTACCTTAATACTTCTTTTGTAGTTGCGGATGCTTGCAATAGGGGTTATGTTGGAAATATGCCCTAGAGGCAATAATAAAATGGTTATTATTGTATTTCCTTGTTCATGATAATTGTCTATTGTTCATGCTATAATTGTATTAACTGGAAACTGTAATACATGTGTGAATACATAGACCACAACATGTCCCTAGTAAGCCTCTAGTTGACTAGCTCGTTGATCAATAGATGGTTATGGTTTCCTGACCATGGACATTGGATGTCATTGATAATGGCATCACATCATTAGGAGAATGATGTGATGGACAAGACCCAATCCTAAGCATAGCACAAGATCGTGTAGTTCGTTTGCTAAGAGATTTTCTAATGTCAAGTATCGTTTCCTTAGACCATGAGATTGTGCAACTCCCGGATACCGTAGGAATGCTTTGGGTGTACCAAACGTCACAACGTAACTGGGTGGCTATAAAGGTGCACTACAGGTATCTCCGAAAGTGTCTGTTGGGTTGGCACGAATCGAGACTGGGATTTGTCACTCCGTATGACGGAGAGGTATCTCTGGGCCCACTCGGTAATGCATCATCATAATGAGCTCAATGTGACTAAGGAGTTAGTCACGGGATCATGCGTTACGGAACGAGTAAAGAGACTTGCCGGTAACGAGATTGAACAAGGTATAGGGATACCGACGATCGAATCTCGGGCAAGTAACATACCGATAGACAAAGGGAATTGTATACGGGATTGATTGAATCCCCGACATCGTGGTTCATCCGATGAGATCATCATGGAACATGTGGGAGCCAATATGGGTATCCAGATCCCGCTATTGGTTATTGGCCGGAGAGGTGTCTCGGTCATGTCTGCATGGTTCCCGAACCCGTAGGGTCTACACACTTAAGGTTCGGTGACGCTAGAGTTGTTATGGGAAATAGTATGTGGTTACCGAAGGTTGTTCGGAGTCCCGGATGAGATCCCGGACATGACGAGGAGCTCCGGAATGGTCCGGAGGTGAAGATCGGTATATTGGACGAAGGGTATTGGAGTCCGGAATTGTTTCGGGGGTACCAGGCTATGGCCAGCATGTCCGGAAGGGGTTTCGGAGGCCCCTGTAAGCGTTGGGGGGCCTTATGGACCAAGGGGAAGGGGCAAACCAGCCCACTAAGGGGCTGTGCGCCCCTCCCAACCCTTCTCACGTAACCAGGAGAGGTGGGGGCGCCACCCCTAGGGCAGCCGCCCCTCCCGGCTTGGGGGGCAAGTTTCCTAGGGGGTGGGGGCGCCCAAACCCATCTAGGGTTTCCCCTGGCCGCCGCCTCCTCCTCTAGATCCATCTAGAGGGGCCGGCCCCTCTCCCCTTCCCCCTATATATAGTGAGGGGTGGGAGGACAACCGCACCCCCTTGCCTGGCGCAGCCCTCTCCTCCTCCAACTCCTCCTCCTCCTCGGTAGTGCTTAGCGAAGCTCTGCCGGAGAACCACGAGCTCCATATCCACCACGCCGTCGTGCTGCTGGAGTTCTCCCTCAAGTTCTCCTCTCCCCTTGCTGGATCAAGAAGGAGGAGACATCCCGGGCTGTACGTGTGTTGAACGCGGAGGCGCCGTCCGTTCGGCGCTAGATCGGATCTTCCGCGATTTGAATCGCCGCGAGTACGACTCCATAAACCGCGTTCTTGTAACGCTTCCGCTTAGCGATCTTCAATGGTATGAAGATGCACTCCCTCTCTCTCGTTGCTAGCATCTCCTAGATTGATCTTGGTGACACGTAGGATTTTTTTTAATTATTGCTACGTTCCCCAATAGTGGCATCATGAGCCAGGTCTTTGCGTAGATTCTATGCACGAGTAGAACACAAAGTAGTTGTGGGCGATGATTTGTTCAATTTGCTTAACGTTACTAGTCTTATCTTGATTCGGCGGCATTATGGGATGAAGCGGCCCGGACCGACCTTACACGTACTCTTACGTGAGACAGGTTCCACCGACTGACATGCACTTGATGCATAAGGTGGCTAGCGGGTGTCTGTCTCTCCCACTTTAGTCGGATCGGATTCGATGAAGAGGGTCCTTATGAAGGGTACATAGCAATTGGCATATCACCGTTGTGGCTTTTGCGTAGGTAAGAAACGTTCTTGCTAGAAACCCATAGCAGCCACGTAAAACATGCAACAACAATTAGAGGACGTCTAACTTGTTTTTGCATGGTATGCTATGTGATGTGATATGGCCAAAAGGATGTGATGAATTATATATATGTGATGTATGAGATTGATCATGTTCTTGTAATAGGAATCACGACTTGCATGTCGATGAGTATGACAACCGGCAGGAGCCATAGGAGTTGTCTTAATTTATTGTATGACCTGCGTGTCAATGAAAACGCCATGTAATTACTTTACTTTATTGCTAACCGTTAGCCATATTAGTAGAAGTAATAGTTGGCGAGACAACTTCATGAAGACACGATGATGGAGATCATGGTGTCATGCCGAGGTGATCATGTCGCGCCTCGAAGATGGAGATCAAAAAGCGCAAGATGATATTGGCCATATCATGTCACTTTATGATTTGCATGTGATGTTTGTCATGTTTACATCTTATTTGCTTAGAACGACGGTAGCATAAATAAGATGATCCCTCACTAAAATTTCAAGAGATGTGTTCCCCCTAACTGTGCACCGTTGCGAAGGTTCGTTGTTTCGAAGCACCACGTGATGATCGGGTGTGATAGATTCTAACGTTCGCATACAACGGGTGTAAGCCAGATTTACACATGCAAAACACTTAGGTTGACTTGACGAGCCTAGCATGTACAGACATGGCCTCGGAACACAAGAGACCGAAAGGTCGAACATGAGTCGTATAGTAGATACGATCAACATGAAGATGTTCACCGATGATGACTAGTCCGTCTCACATGATGATCAGACACGGCCTAGTTGACTCGGATCATGTATCACTTAGATGACTAGAGGGATGTCTATCTAAGTGGGAGTTCATTAAATAATCAGATGAACTTAATTATCATGAACATAGTCAAAAGGTCTTTGCAAATTATGTCATAGCTTACGCTTTGGTTCTACTGTTTAAGATATGTTCCTAGAGAAAATTTAGTTGAAAGTTGATAGTAGAAATTATGCGGACTGGGTCCGTAAACTGAGGATTATCCTCATTGCTGCACAGAAGGCTTATGTCCTTAATGCACCGCTCGGTGTGCTGAACCTCGAGCGTCGTCTGTGGATGTTGCGAACATCTGACATACACGTTTTGATGACTACGTGATAGTTCAGTGCGTAATGCTAACGGTTTAGAATTGAGGCGCCAAAGACGTTTTTGAAACGTCGCAGAACATATGAGATGTTCCAAAGACTGAAATCGGGATTTCAGACTAGTGCCCACGTCAAGAGGTATGAGACCTCTGACAGGTTTCTTAAGCCTGCAAACTAAGGGAGAAAAGCTCAATCGTGGAGCATGTGCTCAGATTGTCTGAGTACTACAATCGCTTGAATCGAGTGGGAGTTAATCTTCCAGATGAGATAGTGATGGTTCTCCATAGTCACTGCAACCAAGCCATTAGAGCTTCGTGATGAACTATAACATATCAGGGACAGACATGATGATCCTTGAGCAACTCGCGATGTTTGACACCGCGAAAGTAGAAATCAAGTAGGAGCATCAATTGTTGATGGTTAGTAAAACCACTAGTTTCAAGAAGGGCAAGGGAAAGAAGGGATACATCATGAAACGGCAAATCAGTTGCTGCTCTAGTGAAGAAACCCAAGGTCGAACCCAAACCCGAGACTAAGTGCTTCTGTAATGAGGGGAACAGTCACTGAAGCAGAACTACCCTAGATACTTGGTAGATGAGAAGGCATGCAAGGTCGACGGAAGTATACTGGATATACATTATATTAATGTGTACTTTACTAGTACTCCTAGTAGCACCAGGGTATTAGATACCAGTCCGGTTGCTAAGTGTTGGTAACTCGAAATAAAAGGCTACGGAATAAACAGAGACTAGCTAAAGGTGAGATGACGATATGTGTTGGAAGTGTTTCCATGGTTGATGTGATCAAACATCGCACGCTCCCTCTACCATCGAGACTGGTGTTAAACCTAAATAATAATTATTTGGTGTTTGCGTTGAGCATAGACATGATTGGATTATGTTTATCGCAATACGATAATTCATTTAAGGAGAATAATGGTTACTCTATTTATTTGAGTAATACCTTCAATGGTCTTGCACCTAAAATGAATGGTTTATTGAATCTCGATCGTAGTGATACACATGTTCATGCCAAAAAGATATAAGATAGTAATGATAGAACCACATACTTGTGGCACTGCCATTTGAGTCATATTGGTATAAAACGCATGAAGAAGCTCCATGTTGATGGATCTTTGGACTCACTCATTTTTGAAAAGATTGAGACATGCGAACCATGTCTATTGGTAGATATGCATGAAGAAACTCCATACAGATGGATTGTTTGGACTCGCTTGATTTTGAATCACTTGAGACAAGCAAATCATACCACATGGACAAGATGACTGAAAGGCCTCGTTTTCAGTAAGATGAAACAAGAGAGCAACTTGTTGGAAGTAATACATTTGATGTGTGCAGTCCAATGAGTGCTGAGGCACGCAGTGGATATCGTTATGTTCTTACTTCACGGATGATTTGAGTACATGCTAAGAATATTTACTTGATGAAACACAAGTCTGAATTATTGAAATATTCAAGTAATTTCAGAGTGAAGTTGAAGATCGTCGTGACAAGGGGATAAAATGTCTATGATATGATCATAGAGATATCTGAGTTACGAGTTTGGCACACAATTAAGGCATTGTGGAAATTGTTTCACAACTAATACCGCCTGGAACACCATAGTGCGATGGTGTGTCCGAACATCATAACTGCACCCTATTGGATATGGTGCATACCATGATGTCTCTTATCGAATTACCACTATCGTTTATGGGTTAGGCATTAGAGACAACCGCATTCACTTTAAATAGGGCACCATGCAATTCCGTTGAGACAACACCGTATGAACTATGGTTTAGAGTAACCTAAGCTGTCGTTTCTTAAAAGTTTGGGGCTGCGACGCTTATGTGAAAAAGTTTTAGGTTGATAAGCTCGAACCCAAAGCGGATAAATGCATCTTCATAGAATACCCAAAACAGTTGGGTATACCTCCTATTTCAGATCCGGAAGCAAAAGTGATTGTTTCTAGAAACGGGTCCTTTCTCGAGGAAAAGTTTCTCTCGAAAGAATTGAGTGGGAGGATGGTGGAGACTTGATGAGGTTATTGAACCGTCACTTCAACTAGTGTGTAGCAGGGCATAGGAAGTTGTTCCTGTGGCACCTACACCAATTGAAGTGGAAGCTTATGATAGTGATCAAGAAACTTCGGATCAAGTCACTACCAAACCTCGTAGGGCGACAAGGATGCGTACTACTTCAGAGTGGTACGTAATCCTGTCTTGGATGTCATGTTGATAGACAACAATGAACCTACGAGCTATGGAGAAGCAATGGTGGGCCCGGATTCTGACGAATGGCTCGAGGCCATAAAATCCGAGAGAGGATCCATGTATAAAAACAAAGTATAGACTTTGGAAGAACTACCTGATGGTCGTAAGGCTGTTGGGTGCAGATGGATTTTAAAAGGAAGACGGACAATGATGGTGTCGTTAAGATGTTTTCCGACAAGTTCAAGGAGTTGACTACGATGAGACTTTCTCACTCGTAGCGATGCTAAGAGTCTGTTGGAATTATATTAGCAGTTACTGCATTATTTATGAAATCTTGCAGATAGGATGTCAAAAACATTGTTTCCTCGACGATTTTCTTGAGGAAAGGTTGTATGTGATACAACCAGAAGGTTTTGTCAATCCTGAAATATGCTAACAAGTATGCAAAGCTCCAGCAAATCTTTCTAAGGACTGGAGTAAGCATCTCGGAGTTGGAATGTACGCTTTGATGAGATGATCAAAGATTTTGGGTTTATACAGAGTTTATGAGAAACTTGTATTTCCAACGAAGTGAGTGGGAGCACAATAGATTTTTGATGAGTATATGTTGTTAACATATTGTTGATCAGAAATGATGTAGAATTTCTGGAAAGCATACAGGGTTATTTGAAAAGTGTTTTTCAATGGAAAACCTGGATTAAGCTACTTGAACATTGAGCATCAAGATCTATAAGGATAGATCAAAAACGCTTAATAGTACTTTCAAAATGAATACATACCGTGACAAGATTTTGAAGGAGTTCAAAATAGATCAGCAAAGAAGGAGTTCTTGGTTGTGTTACAAGGTGTGAGTATTGAGTAAGACTCAAGACCTGACCACGGCAGAAGAGAGAGAAAGGACGAAGGTCGTCCCCTATGCTTTAGACGTAGGCTCTACAGTATGCTATGCTGTGTACCGCACCTGAAGTGTGCCTTGCCATGAGTTAGTCAAGGGGTACAATAGTGATCCAGGAATGGATCACATGACAGCGGTCGAACTTATCCTTAGTAACTAGTGGACTAGGGAATTTTCTCGATTATGGAGGTGGTAAAAGAGTTCGTCATAAAGGGTTACGTCGATGCAAACTTTGACACTAATCCGGATGACTCTGAGTAGTGAACCGGATTCGTATAGTAGAGCAGTTATTTGGAATAGCTCCAAGTAGCGCGTGGTAGCTGCATCTACAAGATGGCAAGGAGATTTGTAAAGCACACACGGATCTGAAAGGTTCAGACCCATTGACTAATAACCTCTCTCACAAGCGAGATATGAACAAACCCCATGGGTGTTGGATTCATTACAATCACATAGTGATGTGAACTAGATTATTGACTCTAGTGCAAGTGGGAGACTGTTGGAAATATGCCCTAGAGGCAATAATAAAATGGTTATTATTGTATTTCCTTGTTCATGATAATTGTCTATTGTTTATGCTATAATTGTATTAACTGGAAACCGTAATACATGTGTGAATACATAGACCACAACATGTCCCTAGTAAGCCTCTAGTTGACTAGCTCGTTGATCAATAGATGGTTATGGTTTCCTAACCATGGACATTGGATGTCATTGATTACAGGATCACATCATTAGGAGAATGATGTGATGGACAAGACCCAATCCTAAGCATAGCACAAGATCGTGTAGTTTGTTTGCTAAGAGCTTTTCTAATGTCAAGTATCGTTTCCTTAGACCATGATATTGTGCAACTCCCGGATACCGTAGGAATGCTTTGGGTGTACCAAACGTCACAACGTAACTGGGTGGCTATAAAGGTGCACTACAGGTATCTCCGAAAGTGTCTGTTGGGTTGGCATGAATCGAGATTGGGATTTGTCACTCCGTATGACGGAGAGGTATCTCTGGGCCCACTCGGTAATGCATCATCACAATGAGCTCAATGTGACTAAGGAGTTAGTCATGGGATCATGCGTTACGGAACGAGTAAAGAGACTTGCCGGTAACGAGATTGAACAAGGTATAGGGATACCGACGATCGAATCTCGGGCAAGTAACATACCGATAGACAAAGGGAATTGTATACGGGATTGATTGAATCCCCAGCATCGTGGTTCATCCGATGAGATCATCGTGGAACATGTGGGAGCCAATATGGGTATCCAGATCCCGCTATTGGTTATTGGCCGGAGAGGTGTCTCGGTCATGTCTGCATGGTTACCGAACCCGTAGGGTCTACACACTTAAGGTTTGGTGACACTAGAATTGTTATGGGAAATAGTATGTGGTTACCGAAGGTTGTTCGGAGTCTCGGATGAGATCCCGGACATGACGAGGAGCTCCGGAATGGTCCGAAGGTGAAGATCGGTATATTGGACGAAGGGTATTGGAGTCCGGAATTGTTCCGGGGGTACCAGGCTATGGCCAGCATGTCTGAAAGGGGTTTCGGAGGCCCCGACAAGCGTTGGGGGGCCTTATGGGCCAAGGGGAAGGGGCAAACCAGCCCACTGAGGGGCTGTGCGCCCCTCCCAACCCCTCTCACGTAACCACGAGAGGTGGGGACGCCACCCCTAGGGCAGCCGCCCCTCCCGGCTTGGGTGGCAAGTTTCCTAGGGGGTGGGGGCGCCCAAACCCATCTAGGGTTTCCCCTGGCCGCCGCCTCCTCCTCTAGATCCATCTAGAGGGGCCGGCCCCTCTCCCCTTCCCCTATATATAGTGAGGGGTGGGAGGGCAGCCGCACCCCATTGCTTGGCGCAGCCCTCTCCTCCTCCAACTCCTCCTCCTCCTCCGTAGTGCTTAGCGAAGCTCTGCCGGAGAACCACGAGCTCCATCGCCACCACGCCGTCGTGCTGCTGGAGTTCTCCCTCAACTTCTCCTCTCCCCTTGCTGGATCAAGAAGGAGGAGACGTCCCCGGGCTGTACGTGTGTTGAACGCGGAGGCGCCGTCCGTTCGGTGCTAGATCGGATCTTCCGCGATTTGAATCGCCGCGAGTACGACTCCATCAACCGCGTTCTTGTAACGCTTCCGCTTAGCGATCTTCAAGGGTATGAAGATGCACTCCATCTCTCTCGTTTCTAGCATCTCCTAGACTGATCTTGGTGACACGTAGGAAAATTTTGAATTATTGCTACGTTCCCCAACAGGTTAATCATAAGTGGGATGCTTGTTCAAGTAAGAACAGCACCCAAGCACCGGTCCACCCACATATCAAATTATCAAAGTACCGAACGCGAATCATATGAACGTGATGAAAACTAGCTTGATGATAATTCCCATGTGTCCTCGGGAGAGCTTTTCTCTATATAAGAAATTTTCCAGGCTTGTCCTTTGCTACAAAAAGGATTGGGCCACCTTGCTGCACTTTATTTACTTTTGTTACTGGTTGCTCGTTACAATTTATCTTATCACAAAACTATCTGTTACCTATAATTTCAGTGCTTGCAGAGAATACCTTGCTGAAAACCTCTTATCATTTCCTTCTGCTCCTCGTTGGGTTCGACACTCTTACTTATCAAAAGGACTACGATAGATCCCCTATACTTGTGGGTCATCATTCGGGTATTTGCTTGAAATATTAACTTCAACTCCTGGAACATCTCATATGCTCCATGACGTTCAAAACGTCTTTGAAGTCCCGATTCTAAGCCGTAAAGCATGGCACACTGAACTATTGAGTAGTCATCAGCTTTGCTTTGCCAGCCGTTCAAAACATCTGGAGTTGCTCCTGCAGCGGGTCTTGCACCTAGCGGTGCTTCCAGGACGTAATTCTTCTGTGCAGCAATGAGGATAATCCTCAAGTTACGGACCCAGTCCATGTAGTTGCTACCATCATCTTTCAACTTAGCTTTCTCTAGGAACGTATTAAAATTCAAGGGAACGGTAGCACGGGCCGTTGATCTACAACAATATAGACATGCAAAAACTATCAGGTACTAAGTTCATGATAAATTAAAGTTCAATTAATCATATTACTTAAGAAATCCCACTTAGATAGACATCCCTCTAGTCATCTAAATAATCACGTGATCCAAATAAAACTAAACCATGTCCGATCATCACGTGAGATGGAGTAGTTTTCAATGGTGAACATCACTATGTTGATCATATCTACTATATGATTCATGTTCGACTTTTCGGTCTCAGTGTTTCGAGGTCATATCTTCATATGCTAGGCTCGTCAAGTTTAACCCGAGTATTTTGCATGTGCAAAACTGGCTTGCACCCGTTGTATGCGAACGTAGAGCTTATCACACCTGATCATCACGTGGTGTCTCGGCACGACGAACTGTAGCAATGGTGCATACTCAGGGAGAACACTTATACCTTGAAATTTAGTGAGGGATCATCTTATAATGCTACCGCCGTACTAAGCAAAATAAGATGCATAAAAAGATAACGATACCCGCCGCGGGCCTCAACACTCATTGGACCGCATACATCGGTATGTATTATTTCCAATAAGTCATGGGCTCGCTCCATTGTTCTGGAGAACGGAGTTTTAGTCATCTTGCCCATGAGGCATGGTTCGCAAGCATCAAATGATTCATAATCAAGTGATTCCAAAAGTCCATCCGCATGGAGTTTCTTCATGCGCTTTATACCAATATGACTTAAACGGCAGTGCCACAAATATGTTGCACTATCATTATCAACTTTGCATATTTTGGCATCAATATTATGAATATGTGTATCACCATTATCGAGATTCAATAAACCATTTATATTGAGTGTATGACCATAGAAGGTTTTATTCATGTAAATAGAACAACAATTATTCTTTGACTTAAATGAATAACTGTATTGCAATAAACATGGTCCAATCATATTCATGCGCTACGCAAACACCAAATAACATTTATTTTAGGTTCAACACTAATCCTGAAGGTAGAGGGAGTATGCGATGGTGATCTTATCAACCTTGGAATCACTTCCAACACACATCGTCACCTCGCCCTTAACTAGTCTCTGTTCATTTTGCAACTCCTGTTTCGAGTTACTAATCTTAGCAACTGAACTGGTGTCAAATACCCTGGGGTTACTATGAAAACTAGTAAAGTACACATCAATAACATGTATATCAAATATACCTTTGTTCACTTTGTCATCCTTCTTATCTGCCAAGTATTTGGGTAGTTCTGCTTCTAATGACCATTCCCTTTGCAGTAGAAGCACTCAGTTTCAGGCTTAGGTCTAGCTTTGGGTTTCTTCACGGTAGTGGCAACTTGCTTGCCATTCTCTCTTAAAGTTCCCTTTCTTTTCCTTTGCCCCTTTTCTTGAAACTAGTGGTCTTGTTAACCATCAACACTTTATGGTCTTTCTTGATTTCTACCTTCGCCGATTTTAGCATCGCGAAGAGCTCGGGAATCATTTTCGTCATCCCTTGCATATTATAGTTCATCAAGAAGTTCCACTAACTTGGTGATAGTGACTAGAGAACTCTGTCAATCACTATCTTATCTGCAAGATTAACTCCCACTTAATTAAAGTGATTGTAGTACCCAGACATTATGAGCACATGCTCACTGGCTGAGCTATTCTCCTCCATCTTGTAGGCAAAGTACTTTGTCAGAGGTCTCATACCCCTCGACACGGGCATGAGTCTGAAATACCAATTTCAACTCTTGGAACATCTCATATGTTCCATGTCGTTCAAAACATTTTTGAAGTCCTGGTTCTAAGCCGTAAAGCATGGTGCACTAAACTATCAAGTAGTCATCATACCGAGCTTGTCAAACGTTCATAACTCTGCATCTGCTCCTGCAATAGTTCTGTCACCTAGCGGTGCATCAAGGACATAATTCTTCTGTGCAGCAATGAGGATAATCCTCAGATCATGGACCTAGTCCGCATCATTGGTACTATCATCTTTGAACTTAGTTTTCTCTAGGAACATATCATAAATAAAACGGGGAAGCTGTACGCGAGCTATATTGATCTACAACATAGATATGCAAATACTATCAGGACTAAGTTCATGATAAATTTAAGTTCAGATAATCATATTACTTAAGAACTCCCACTTAGATAGACATCCCTCTAGTCATCTAAATGATCATGTGATCCATATCAACTAAGCCATGTCCAATCATCACGTGAGATGGAGTAGTTTTCAATAGTGAACATCTCTATGAAGATCATATCTACTATATGATTCACATTCGACCTTTCGGTCTCAGCGTTCCGAGGCCATATCTGCATATGCTAGGCTCATCAAGTTTAACCCGAGTATTCTGCATGTGCAAAATTGTCTTGCACCCGTTGTATGTGAACATAAAGCTTATCACACCCGATCATCACGTGGTTTCTCGGCACGACGAACTGTCACAACGGTGCATTCTCAGGGAGAACACTTGTACCTTGAAATTTAGTGAGGGATCATCTTATAATGCTACCGCCGTACTAAGCAAAATAAGATGCATAAAAAGATAAACATCACATGCAATCAAAATATGTGACATGATATGGCCATCATCTTATGCCTTTGATCTCCATCTCCAAAGCACCGTCATGATCTCCATCGTCACTGGCTTGACACCTTGATCTCCATCGTAGCAGCGTTGTCGTCTCGCCAACTATTGCTTCTACGACTATCGCTGCCGCTTAGTGATAAAGTAAAGCAATTACATGGCGATTGCATTTCATACAATAAAGCGACAACCATAAGGCTCCTGCCAGTTGCCGATAACTTTTACAAAACATGATCATCTCATACAACAATTTATATCTCATCACGTCTTGACCATATCACGTCACAACATGCCCTGCAAAAACAAGTTAGATGTCATCTACTTTGTTGTTGCATGTTTTACGTGGCTGCTACGGGCTTCGAGCAAGAACCGTTCTTACCTACGCATCCGAACCACAACGATTTTTCGTCAAGTGTTCTGTTTTAACCTTCAACAAGGACCGGCCGTAGTCAAACTCAATTCAACTAAAGTTGGAGAAACAGACACTCGCCAGCCACCTGTGTGTGAAGCACGTCGGTAGAACCAGTTTTATGAACGCGGTCATGTAATCTCGGTCCGGACCGCTTCATCCAACAATACCGCCGAATCAAATTAAGATGTTGGTGGTAAGCAATATGACTATTATTGTCCACAACTCTTTGTGTTCTACTCGTGCATATAACATCTACGCATAGACCTGGCTCGGATGCCACTGTTGGGGAACGTAGTAATTCAAAAAAATTCCTACGATCACGCAAGATCTATCTAGGAGATGCATAGAAACAAGAGGGAAGAGTGTGTCCACGTACCCTCGTAGACCGAAAGCGGAATCGTTTAGTAACGCGGTTGATGTAGTCGAATGCCTTCACAATCCAACCGATCCAAGTACCGAACGTACGGCACCTTCGTGTTCAGCACACGTTCAGCATGATGACGTCCCTCGAGCTCTTGATCCAATTGAGGACGAGGGAGAGTTCCGTTAGCACGACGGCGTGGCGACGGTGATGATGAAGTTAACAGCGCATGGCTTCGCCTAAGCACTATGACAATATGACCGAGGTGTTGAACTGTGGAGGGGGGCACCGCACACGGCTAAGAGATTGTCTGTTGTGCTTTGGGGTGCCCCCCTGCCCACATATATAAAGGAGGGGGAGGAGGAGGCCGGCCAAGGGGGAGGCGCACCAAGGGGGGGTCCTACTAGGACTCCAAACCTAGTAGGATTCGGCCCCCCCCTTTTCCTTCCAACAGAGAGGGGGAAAGGGGAAACGAGGGAGAGGGAGAAGGAAAGAGGGGGGTCGCGCCCCCTTCCCTTGTCCAATTCGGATTGGGGCAAGGGGGCACGCCCCACCTCCTATGGCCTTCCTCCTCTCCTCCACTATGGCCCATTAGTCCCAATAACTTTCTCGGGGGGTTCCGATAGCCTCCCGGTACTTCGATAAATCCCCGAACCTTATCGGAACCATTCCGATGTCCGTATATAACCTTCCAATATATCAATCTTTACCTCTCGACCATTTTGAGACTACTCGTCATGTCCGTGGTCTCATCCGGGGCTCCGAACAAACTTCAGTCATCAAATCACATAACTCATAATACAAATCGTCATCGAACGTTAAGCGTGCGGACCCTACGGGTTCAAGAACTATGTAGACATGGCCGAGACACATCTTCGGTCAATAACCAATAGCGGAACCTGGATGCTCATATTGGCTCCTACATATTCTACGAATATCTTTATCGTTCAAACCGCATAACAACATACGTTATTCCCTTTGTCATCGGTATGTTACTTGCCCGAGATTCGATCGTCGGTAACATCATACCTAGTTCAATCTCGTTACCGGCAAGTCTCTTTACTCATTCCGTAATGCAGCATCCCGTAACTAACTCATTATTCACATTGCTTGCAAGGCTCATAGTGATGTGCATTACCGAGAGGGCCCAGAGATACCTCTCTGCTACACGGAGTGACAAATCCTAATCTCGATCTATGCCAACTCAACAAACACCATCGGAGACACCTGTAGAGCATCTTTATAATCACCCAGTTACTTGTGACGTTTGATAGCACACAAAGTGTTCCTCTGGTATTCTGGAGTTGCATAATCTCATAGTGAGAGGAATATGTACAAGTCATGAAGAAAGCAATAGCAATAAAACCAAATGATCATAATGCTAAGCTAACAGATGGGTCTTGTCCATCACATCATTCTCTAATGATGTGATCCCGTTCATCAAATGACAACACATGTCTATGGCTAGGAAACTTAACCATCTTTGATTAACGAGCTAGTCAAGTAGAGGCATACTAGGGACACTTTGTTTTGTCTATGTATTCACACATGTACTAAGTTTCCGGTTAATACAATTCTAGCATGAATAATAAACATTTATCATGATATAAGGAAATATAAATAACAACTTTATTATTGCCTCTAGGGCATATTTCCTTCACCCTATGCCTTAGTCATAGGTTCTATAAAGTATTGCTGTGTACCAGACCTGTTGTGTGCCTTGCCATGAGTTTGGCAAGGGGTGCAATAGTGATCCAGGAGTGGATCACTGGACAGCGGTGAAAATTATCCTTAGTTACCTAAGAGGACTAAGGAAATGTTTCTCGGTTATGGAGGTGATAAAGAGTTCGTTGTAAAGGGTTACATCGATGCAAGCTTTGACACCAATTCAGATGACTCTGGGTCTCATTCTGATACGTATTGGAAGTGGGAGCAATTAGCTAGAGTAGCTCCATGCAGATCATTGTAGACATAGAAATTTGCAAAATACATACGGATCTGAATGTGGCAGACCCGTTGACTAAACCTCTCTCACAAGCAAAACATGGTCACACCTTAGTACTCTTTAGGTGTTAATCAGATGGCGATGTGAACTAGACTATTGACTCTAGTGCAAGTAGGAGACTGAAGGAAATATGCCCTAGAGGCAATAATAAAGTTGATATTTTATATTTCCTTATTCACGATAAATGTTTATTATTCCTACTAGAATTGTATTGATCGGAAACTTAAATACATGTGTGAATACATAAACAAATACCGTGTCCCTAGTAAGCCTCTACTAGACTAGCTCGTTGGTCAAAGATGGTTAAGGTTTCCTAGCCATAGACATGTGTTGTCATTTGATAACGGGATCACATCATTAGAAGAATGATGTGATGGATAAGACCCATCCGTTAGCTTAGCATAATGATCGTTCAATTTATTGCTATTGCTTTCTTCATGTCAAATACATATTCCTTCGACTATGAGATTATGGAACTCCCGAATACCGAAGGAATGCCTTGTGCGCTATCAAATGTCACAATGTAACTGGGTGATCATAAATATGCTCTACAGGTATCTCCGAAGGTGTTTGTTGAGTTGACATAGATCAAGATTAGGATTTGTCACTCCGAGTATCGGAGAGGTATCTGTGGGCCCTCTCGGTAATACACATCATAAGAAGCCTTGCAAGCAAAGTGACTAAGGGTTAGTTGCAAGATGATGTATTAAGGAACGAGTAAAGAGACTTGCTAGTAACGAGATTGAACCAGGTATAAAGATACCGACGATCGAATCTCGGGCAAGTAACATACCGATGGACAAAGGGAATTACGTATGTTGTCATAACGGTTTGACCGATAAAGATCTTCATAGAATATGTAGGAGCCAATATTGGCATCTAGATTCCGCTATTGGTTATTGACCGGAGAGGTGTCTCGGTCATGTCTACATAGTTCTCGAACCCGTAGGGTCCGCACGCTTAACGTTCGATGACGATATATTATTATATGAGTTATGTGATTTGGTGACCGAATGTTGTTCGGAGTCTCAGATGAGATCACGGACATGACGAGGAGTCTCCAGAAGGGGTTTCTGGTGGTATTTGAGCACCAGAAGTATTTCTGGTGGTATCGGGTACTTATCGGGTCACCAGAAGGGGTTCCAGGCAGCCCCGGTAGGTTATTGGGCCTTATGGGCCAAAAGGGGAAGAGCACACCAGCCCACAAGGGGCTGGTGCACCTCTCTACCCCCTGCCTACCCACCAAAGGAGGGAGGGAAGGAAAGGGGAGGCGCCCTAAGGCAGCCATCTCCCTTTCCTTTCCCCCTCATGTTCAAATAAGGAAAGGGGAGCGCGGCTAGGCAGGTGCCATAGGGCAGCCACCGGCCACTTGGGGCGCCCTAGGGCTGCCTCTCCTCCCCCCACCTATATATATATATATGAGGGAAAGGGCGCCACACAACCCACGCATTATTCTAGCCGTGTGCGGCGCCCCTCTCTACAGTTTTGTCCCTCGGTCATAGTTTCGTAGTGCTTAGGCGAAGTCGTGCAGAGATCACTTCACCATCACCTTCATCACACCGTCGTGCTGTCGGAACTCATCCACTACCCCGCCGTATTTGAAGGAAATATGCCTAGAGGCAATAATAAAGTTGTTATTTATATTTCCTTATATCATGATAAATGTTTATTATTCATGCTAGAATTGTATTAACCGGAAACTTAGTACATGTGTGAATACATAGACAAACAGAGTATCCCTAGTATGCCTCTACTTGACTAGCTTGTTAACCAAAGATGGTTAAGTTTCCTAGCCATAGACATGTGTTGTCATTTGATGAACGGGATCACATCATTAGAGAATGATGTGATGGACAAGCAGACCCATCTGTTAGCTTACACTATGATCGTTTAGTGTATTTGCTATTGCTTTGTTCATGACTTATACATGTTCCTATGACTATGAGATTATGAAACTCTCAAATACCGGAGGAACACTTAGTGTGCTATCAAATGTCACAACGTAACTGGGTGATTATAAAGATGCTCTACAGGTGTCTCCGATGGTGTTTGTTGAGTTGGCATAGATCGAGATTAGGATTTGTCACTCCGTGTTTCGGAGAGGTATCTCTGGGCGCTCTCGGTAATGCACATCACTATAAGCCTTGCAAGCAATGTGACAAATGAGTTAGTTGCAGGATGATGCATTACGAAACGAGTAAAGAGACTTGTCGGTAACGAGATTGAACTAGGTATGATGATACCGACGATCGAATATCGGGCAAGTAACATACCGATGACAAAGGTGAAGGAAATATGCCCTAGAGGCATAATAAAGTTATTATTTATTTCCTTATTTCATGATAAATGTTTATTCTTCATGCTAGAGCTGTATTAACCGGAAACTTAGTACATGTCTGAATACATAGACAAAACAAAGTGTCCCTAGTATGCCTCTACTTGACTAGCTCGTTTATCAAAGATGGTTATGTTTCCAAACCATAGACATGTGTTGTCATTTGATGAATGGGATCACATCAGTAGGAGAATGATGTGATTGACAAGACCCATTCCGTTAGCTTAGCACTTGATCATTTAGTATGTTGCTATTGCTTTCTTCATGAGTTATACATGTTCCTATGACTATGAGATTATGCAACTCCCGAATACGGGAGGAACACTTTGTGTGCTATCAAACGTCAGAACATAACTGGGTGATTATAAAGATGCTCTACAGGTGTCTCCGATGGTGTTTGTTGAGTTGGCATAGATCGAGATTAGGATTTGTCACTCCGTGTATCGAAGAGGTATCTCTGGGCCCTCTCGGTAATGCACATCACTATAAGCCTTGCAAGCAATGTGATTAATGAGTTAGCTGCGGGATGATGCATTACGAAACGAGTAAAGAGACTTGCCGGTAACGAGATTGAACTAGGTATTGAGATACCGACGATCGAATCTCGGGCAAGTAACATACCGATGACAAAGGGAACAACGTATGTTGTTATGCGATTTGACCGATATAGATCTTCATAGAATATGTAGGAACCAATATGAGCATCCAGGTTCCGCTATTGGTTATTGACCGGAGATGAGTCTCGGTCATGTCTACATAGTTCTCGAACCCGTAGGGTCCGCACGCTTAACGTTATGTGATGATTTGTATTATGAGTTATGTGATTTGATGACCGAAGTTTGTTCGGAGTCCCGGATAAGATCGGGGACATGACGAGGAGTCTTGAAATGGTCGAAACGTAAAGATCGATATATTGGAAGGCTATATTCGGACATCGGAAAGGTTCCGAGTGATTCGGGTATTTTTCGGAGTACCGAAGAGTTACGGGAATTCGTATTGGGCCTTAATGGGCCATACGGGAAAGGAGAGAAAGGCCTCAAGGGTGGCCGCGCTCCTTCCCCATGGACTGGTCTGAATTGGACTAGGGAAAGGGGGCGCCCCCTTCCTTCCTTCTCCTTCTCCCTTCCCTTTTTCCTATTCCATGTGGGAGGTGGAATCCTACTAGGACTAGGGAGTCCTAGTAGGACTCCACACTTTGGGCGCGCCCTATGAGGGCCGGCCTCCTCCTCCCTCCATCCTTTATATACGTGGCCAGGGGGCACCCCATAGACACACAAGTTGATCATTGATCTCTTAGCCGTGTGCGGTGCCCCCCTCCACCATAAACCACCTCGGTCATATCGTTGCAGTGCTTAGGCGAAGCCCTGCGCCGGTAGCTTCATCATCACCATCATCACGTCGTCGTGCTGACGAAGCTCTCCCTTGACACTCTGCTGGATCGTGAGTTCGTGGGACGTCACCGAGCCGAACGTGTGCACATCACAGAGGTGTCGTACTTTCAGTGCTAGGATCGGTCGATCGTGAAGACGTACGACTACATCAACCGCGTTGTCATAACACTTCCGCTTTCGGTCTACGAGGGCACGTGGACAACACTCTCCCCTCTCGTTGCTATGTATCACCATGATCTTGCGTGTGCGTAGGATTTTTTTTGAAATTACTACTTCCCCAACAAAAGGGAACAACGTATGTTGTTATGCGGCTTGACCGATAAAGATCTTCGTAGAATATGTAGGAGCCAATATGAGAATCCCGGTTCCGCTATTTGTTATTGACTGGAGATGTGTCTCGGTCATGTCTACGTAGTTCTCGAACCCGTAGGGTCCGCACGCTTAACGTTCGATGACAATTTGTATTATGAGTGTTTTGATGTACCAAAGTTTGTTCGGAGTCCCGGATGAGATCATGGACATGACGAGGAGTCTCAAAATGGTCGAGACATAAAGATTCATATATTGGAAGGTTACGTTCGGACACCGGAATGGTTTGGGTCATTTCGGATAAGTTTCAGAGTACCGGGGGTTACCGGAACCCCCCCGGGAAGTTATTGGGCCTCATGGGCCTTAGTGGAGAAGAGAGAGGGCCGGCCAGGAGGTGGCGCGCGCCCCCTTGCCCCAATCTGAATTGGACAAGGGGAGGGGGCCGCGCCCCCTCCTTCCTTCTCTCCTCCTCCTCCTTCCCCCTTCTCCCACTTGGAATAGGAAAGGGGGGGCGAATCCTACTAGGTTTGGAGTCCTAGTAGGACTCCCCCCCATGGTGCGCCTCCACCTTGGTCGGCCTCCTCCTCCCCCTCCTTTATGTATGTGGGGAGGGGGCACCCTAGGACACACAAGTTGATCTTTTAGCAGTGTGCGGTGCCCCCCTCCACAGTTACACACCTCGGTCATATCATCGTAGTGCTTAGGCGAAGCCCTACGCCGGTAACTTCATCATCACCGTCGCCACGCCTCCCTCGGCCTCAACTGGATCAAGAGTACGAGGGACGTCATCGAGCTGAACGTGTGCTGAACACGGAGGTGCCGTATGTTCGGTGCTAGGATCGGTCGGATCATGAAGACGTACGACTACATCAACCGCGTTGATAAAACGCTTCCGCTTTACGAGGGTACGTGGACACACTCTCCCCGCTCGTTGATATGCTTCTCCTAGATAGATCTTTTCGTGATCGTAGGAATTTTTTTGAAATTACTGTGTTCCCGAACAGTGGCATCCGAGCCAGGTCTATGCGTAGATGTTATATGCACGAGTAGAACACAAAGAGTTGTGGGCGATAATAGTCATACTGCTTACCAGCATGTCATACTTTGATTCGGCGGTATTGTTGGATGAAGCAGCCCGGACCGACATTACATGACCGCGTTCATGAGACTGGTTCTACCGCCGTGCTTTGCACAGAGGTGGCTAGTGGGTGTCTGTTTCTCCAACTTTAGTTGAATCGAGTTTGACTACGCCCGGTCCTTGTTAAAGGTTAAAACAACACACTTGATGAAAAATCATTGTGGTTTTGATGCGTAGGTAAGAGCGGTTCTTGCTAAGCCCGTAGCAACCACGTAAAACTTGCAACAACAAACTAGAGGACGTCTAACTTGTTTTTGCAGGGCATGTTGTGATGTGATATGGTCAAGACGGGATGATATATAAATTATTGTATGAGATGATCATGTTTTGTAACAGTTATCGGCAACTGGCAGGAGCCATATGGTTGTCGCTTTATTGTATGAAAATGCAATCGCCATGTAATTGCTTTACTTTATCACTAAGCGGTAGCGATAGTTGTAGAAGCAATAGTTGGCGAGACGACAACGATGCTTCGATGGAGATCAAGGTGTCAAGCCGGTGACGATGGTGATCATGACGGTGCTTCGGAGATGGAGATCACAAGCACAAGATGATGATGGCCATATCATATCACTTATAATGATTGCATGTGATGTTTATCTTTTATGCATCTTATCTTGCTTTGATTGACGGTAGCATTATAAGATGATCTCTCACTAAAATTTCAAGATAAAGTGTTCTCCCTGAGTATGCACCGTTGCGAAAGTTCTTCGTGCTGAGACACCACGTGATGATCGGGTGTGATAGGCTCTACGTTCAAATACAACGGGTGCAAAACAGTTGCACATGCGGAATACTCAGGTTAAACTTGACGAGCCTAGCATATGCAGATATGGCCTCGGAACACGGAGACCGAAAGGTCGAGCGTGAATCATATAGTAGATATGATCAACATAGTGATGTTCACCATTGAAACTACTCCATCTCACGTGATGATCGGACATGGTTTAGTTGATATGGATCACGTGATCACTTAGATGGATTAGAGGGATGTATATCTAAGTGGGAGTTCTTAAGTAATATGATTAATTGAACTTTAATTTATCATGAACTTAGTACCTGATAGTATTTTGCATGTCTATGTTGTTGTAGATCAATGGCCCGTGCTACTGTTCCGTTGAATTTTAATGCGTTCCTAGAGAAAGCTAAGTTGAAAGATGATGGTAGCAACTACACAGACTGGGTCCGTAACTTGAGGATTATTCTCATTGCTGCACAGAAGAATTACGTCCTGGAAGCACCGCTTGGTGCAAGACCCGTTGCAGGAGCAACGCCAAACGTTATGAACGTCTGGCAGAGCAAAGCTGATGACTACTCGATAGTTCAGTGTGCCATGCTTCATGGCTTAGAACCGGGACTTCAACAACATTTTGAATGTCATGGAGCATATGAGATGTTCCAGGAGTTGAAGTTAATATTTCAAGCAAATGCCCAGATTGAGAGATATGAAGTCTTCAATAAGTTCTATAGCTGCAAGATGGAGGAGAATAGTTCTGTCAGTGAACATATACTCAGAATGTCTGGGTACCACAACCACTTGACTCAACTGGGCGTTAATCTTCCTGATGATAGTGTCATTGACAGAGTTCTTCAATCACTGCCACCAAGCTACAAAATCTTCGTGATGAACTATCTTATGCAAGGGATGGATAAGACAATTCCCGAGCTCCTCGCGATGCTAAAATTTGCGGAGGTGGAAATCAAGAAGGAGCATCAAGTGTTGATGGTTAACAAGACCACTAGTTTCAAGAAAATGGGTAAAGGAAAGAAGGGGAACTTCAAGAAGAACGGCAAGCAAGTTGCTGCTCAAGTGAAGAAGCCCAAGTCTGGACCTAAGCCTGAGACTGAGTGCTTCTACTGCAAAGGGACTGATCACTGGAAGCGGAACTGCCCCAAGTATTTGGCGGATAAGAAGGATGGCAAAGTGAAAGGTATATTTGATATAAATGTTATTGATGTGTACCTTACTAATGCTCGTAGTAGCGCCTGGGTATTTGATACTGGTTCTGTTGCTCATATTTGCAACTCGAAACAGGGGCTACGGATTAAACGAATATTGGCTAAGGACGAGGTGACAATGTGTGTGGGAAATGGTTCCAAAGTCGATGTGATCGCCGTCAGCATGCTACCTCTACATCTACCTTCGGGATTAGTTTTAGACCTGAATAATTGTTATTTGGTTCTAGTGTTAAGCATGAACATTATATCTGGATCTTGTTTGATGCGAGACGGTTATTCATTTAAATCAGAGAATAATGGTTGTTCTATTTATATGAGTAATATCTTTTATGGTCATGCACCCTTGATGAGTGGTCTATTTTTGTTGAATCTAGATAGTAGTGCCACACATATTCATAGTATTGAAGCCAAAATATATAAGTTCAATAATGATAGTGCAACTTATTTGTGGCACTACCGTTTGGGTCATATTGGTGTAAAGCGCATGAAGAAACTCCATGCTGATGGGATTTTGGAATCACTTGATTATGAATCACTTGATGGTTGCGAACCATGCCTCATGGGCAAGATGACTAAGACTCCGTTCTCCAGAACTATGGAGCGAGCAACAGACTTGTTGGAAATCATACATACTGATGTATGCGGTCCGATGAGTGTTGAGGCTCGCGGCGGGTATCATTATTTTCTGACCTTCACAGATGAATTTGAGCAGATATGGATATATCTACTTGATGAAACATAAGTCGGAAACATTTGAAAAGTTCAAAGAATTTCAGAGTGAAGTGGAAAATCATCGTAACAAGAAAATAAAGTTTCTATGATCTGATCGTGGAGGAGAATATTTGAGTTACGAGTTTGGTCTTCATTTGAAACAATGTAGAATAGTTTCACAACTCACGCCACCTGGAACACCACAGCGTAATGGTGTGTCCGAACGTCGTAACCGCACTTTTTTAGATATGGTGCAATCTATGATGTCTCTTACTGATTTACCGCTATCGTTTTGGGGTTATGCTTTAGAGACGGCTGCATTCACGTTAAATAGGGCACCATCTACATCTATTGAGACGACACCTTATGAACTGTGGTTTGGCAAGAAACCAAAGTTGTCGTTTCTTAAAGTTTGGTGATGCGATGCTTATGTGAAAAAGCTTCAACCTGATAAGCTCGAACCCAAATCGGAGAAATGTGTCTTCATAGGATACCCAAAGGAGACTATTGGGTACACCTTCTATCACAGATCCGAAGGCAAGATATGTGTTGCTAAGAATGGATCCTTTCTAGAGAAGGAGTTTCTCTCAAAAGAAGTGAGTGGGAGGAAAGTAGAACTTGATGAGGTAACTATACCTTCTCCCGAATTGGAAAGTAGTTCATCACAGGAAATAGTTCCAGTGATTCCTACACCAATTAGTTAGGAAGCTAATGATGATGATCATGAAAATTCACACCAAGTTACTACTGAACCACGTAGGTCAACCAGAGTAAGATCCGCACCAGAGTGGTACGGTAATCCTGTTCTGGATGTCATGTTACTAGACCATAACGAACCTACGAACTATGAGGAAGCGATGATGAGCCCAGATTCCGCGAAATGGCTTGAGGCCATGAAATCTGAGATGGGATCCATGTATGAGAACAAAGTGTGGACTTTGGTTGACTTGCCCGATGATCGGCAAGCCATTGAGAATAAATAGATCTTCAAGAAGAAGACCGATGCTGGCGGTAATGTTATTATCTACAATCTCGACTTGTTGCGGAAGGTTTTCGACAAGTTCAAGGAGTTGACTACGGTGAGACTTTCTCACCCGTAGTGATGCTTAAGTCTGTCTGAATCATGTTAGCAATTGCCGCATTTTATGATTATGAAATTTGGCAAATGGATGTCAAAACTGCATTCCTAAATGGATTTTTGGAAGAAGAGTTGTATATGATGCAACCAGAAGGTTTTATTGATCCAAAGGATGCTAACAAAGTGTGCAAGCTCCAGCGATCCATTTATGGACTGGTGCAAGCCTCTCGGAGTTGGAATAAACGTTTTGATAGTGTGATCAAAGCATATGGTTTTATACAGACTTTTGGAGAAGCCTGTATTTACAAGAAAGTGAGTGGGAGCTCTGTAACATTTCTAATATTATATGTGGATGACATATTGTTGATTGGAAATGATACAGTATTTCTGGATAGCATAAAAGGATACTTGAATAAGAATTTTTCAATGAAAGACCTCGGTGAAGCTGCTTATATATTGGGCATCAAGACCTATAGAGATAGATCAATACGCTTAATTGGACTTTCACAAAGCACATACCCTGATAAGATTTTGAAGAAGTTCAAAATGGACCCGTCAAAGAAAGGGTTCTTGCCTGTGTTACAAGGTGTGAAGTTGAGTGAGACTCAAGGCCCGACCACCGCAGAAGATAGAGAGAAAATGAAAGTCATTCCCTATGCTTCAGTCATAGGTTCTATAATGTATGCAATGTTGTGTACCAGATCTGATGTGTGCCTTGCTATAAGTATAGTAGGGAGGTACCAAAGTAATCCAGGAATGGATCACTGGACAGCGGTCAAGAACATCCTGAAATACCTGAAAAGGACTAAGGATATGTTTCTCGTTTATGGAGGTGACAAAGAGCTCGTCGTAAATGGTTACGTCGATGCAAGCTTTGACACTGATCTAGATGACTCTAAGTCACAAACCGGATACATGTTTATATTGAACGGTGCAGCTGTCAGTTGGTGCCGTTCTAAGCAACGCGTCGTGGCGGGATCTACGTGTGAAGCGGAGTACATAGCTGCTTCAAAAGTAGCGAATGAAGGAGTCTGGATGAAGGAGTTCATATCAGATCTAGGTGTCATACCTAGTGCATCGGGTCCAATGAAAATCTTTTGTCACAATACTGGAGCAATAGCCTTGGCGAAGGAATCCAGATTTCACAAGAGAAAACCAAGCACATCAAGAGACGCTTCAATTCCATCCGCGGTCTAGTCAAGGAGGGAGACATAGAGATTTCCAAGATACATGCGGATCTGAATATTGCAGACCCGTTGACTAAGCCTCTCTCACGAGCAAAACATGATCAGCACCAAGTCTCCATGGGTGTTAGAATCATTACTATGTAATCTAGATTATTGACTCTAGTGCAAGTGGGAGACTGAAGGAAGTATGTGTTGAGGATATAACCATTAGAGTCACCCGCCCAGGAGGGGCCGGGTTACTCATAATGGTCATCATGCGAAGCCCAGCACCAAACTTCAAGACGGCGGGTCAATCATGGGCTTAAGACCCGGAGGTGGCTTAAGGCTCGTAGTGTTAACCGCCGTTAGGGTGAAACTTGTAGTGTAAGGCAAGAATAGCTAAGAGTCGACGGTTTAGCTCCTGGTCATCGAAACCCTAATCAATACCACCTCAACTGGACGTAGGCTTTTACCTTCACCGTAAGGGGCCGAACTAGTATAACCCTTGTGTTCCTTGTCCCGTTTAACCCCTTTAAGCTTCCTAGCTGCGATGGCTCCACGACTAAGTCCTTGCACGAGGACATCTGCCGTGACAATTCCACGATAGTTGGCGCCCATCGTGGGGCCAGCGCACGGTGGATTGGAGTTTTGGAAGGGCAGCTTCGAAGGGCTCAAGGGATACGATGTGGGCCGGATGACCAAGAGTCGTCGCGGCAAGCTCTACATCGACGATGCAAACTGGGGCCCCGACGCCGGCTCAATTGAGTACGGGTACCGGGTCCCCTTCGACGGAATTCATGTCTTCATTGGCAAGATTGGTGAGCCGGGCCCTGAGCCGGATCTCTGCGCCGATCTCACCGAGACGGCTCAGCGTGCACGACCCGCCCAGGCTCTACCTGCCTTGAAGCATGCTTTTGTGGGATGTGTCCATTGAGGACTCTCTGAAGGATCTGGATCTGGTGATGAGACGGCCGCCGGCTCTGACAGCGAGTCATCTACGGATGAGTCAAACTCGTTGTATCAACTTCAAGATGGCAGGCTCAGGGGTTGTTCCGATGGCGACAGCATTCCGGACCCCTTTGAGCCGCCGAACCGGGTTGGAATCTTCATGGCCGGCGCGCAACCTGTTCAAAACCCCGCCTCCGGGTAAGGAAGCCCGGTGCCTTCGCCGGCTCAGATGTTGATGGATCTCACAGACAAGATGACGGTCCTGTTGACCGCTACGGTTGCTCCGGCGGATCAAGTTCAGCATGACGCGGAGGTGGCACAGTTAAAGTTGGATCTAGCAAAGGCCAAGGAGGATCTGGCGGCGGAGGGGATCAGGATGGCTGCTGAGAGGGCGGCTCTCGACGCCCAGACTCAGCTGATTCAGGCACAATCCTTCCGGCTCACGATGGATCAAAACGCATCCAATGAGGTCATGAGAAGGAGGCATCAAAAGGCCCAATCCCGACTCCCTCCGGTTTACGATCCTCGAAACCTCTTCAACACGCCGGGTGTAGGGTCTAGTAACCCGCCAGAGATCATGGTGCCCGGGGCTGGGACGCCAATTCAGCCCCAAGTAATGGGACCTCCCCGGGTGAACCCTGCCCCGCCTCAGTACGTACCAATACCATCGGGTCATTATGCCAACCCGTTGGAAAACATGGTCGCCGCGGCGGCGCGGCTTGCGGCTCTCCCAATTGATGGTGACTCTCCAACGGCGGTTGAAACCCGCCGGGTCAGAGAACTCCTTCAGACGGCTCTGGCACAGCAAGAGGCGTATTCTTATAGCCGGGACAGGATTCATTCAACCCCTCGTCCAGGCAGGAGCCCGAGTTATAGCAGACACATGGTCTCAGCGACCAACTCAAGTAATGTCCGACGCCATGACTTGCCACCTGGCCACGGCCCGGCTCATAACGGAGCCTTTCACGCAGCAGACCAAGACAGAGCACGGCAAGAGGCAGAGCAGGTGCCTCAGTTGACGGCTTACCAGCCACCCCCAGCTTATCCGACGGCTTCCGTCGACGTGGGTATCCCTACGAGGACTGGAGATGTCCCTTGTCTAGTGCCGGCTCTCCGCAATGAACGTCTGCCCAAGGATTTCAAAGGGCCTAGGAAGGTGCCTAATTACACGGCTGATTTACAACCCGGAGCCTGGATCGAGAGTTACGAGATGGCCACGGAATTGCTGGAGGTCAGCGAAGCGGCAATGGCCAAGTACTTCACCATGATGTTAGATGGGACTGCCCGCACTTGGTTGAAAGGGCTGCCACCGAATTCTATCGGGTCTTGGGCTGAGCTGAAAGCCCGGTTCATCCAAAACTTCAAAGATACCTGTAGACAGTCTATGTCAATTGTGGATTTGACTAACTGTAAACAGCAGGAGGGTGAGTCTACAACACATTGGGTTCGCCGGGTCAAAGAGATAATACATTCATCTGATAAGATGGATGCCGGCTCTGCAGTCCTAATGTTGGAGCAGAACTGTCGTTTCCTGCCCCTGAAGATGAAACTCGGGCGGCTCAAGCGCGATTGCAATGATATGGGTACGCTGATGGCGGCTCTCGTCAAGTACGCCGACTCTGATAGTACCAAGGACCCCGCGTCAGATGATGAAAGGACAGGGAAGGGAAAGAAGAACGGCAATGGCAAGGGCCCTCAGCATAACCCGCGAACCAAGGAGGTAGCAAGCGTAAGGCTGATGGCAGCATAGAGTTTGTGGCCAATGCCAGCTCACAGGGTAACAACCAGCGACGTAAGGGGAGGGCACCTCCCCGAGCCGGCGGTTCAGGCCCAACGCTTGAGCAGCTGTTGAATGAGCCTTGTCCAAGGCATGGCTCTAGGGAGAAGCCAGCTACTCATCTATGGAAAGATTGCGCAATCATGAAGGCCTTTAAGAATTCCAATGCCTTTAATGGCAACAATGGCTCGGGCGGCGGCTCAGGCGCTGGCGGCTTTCATGGCCCGGGCGGCGGCTCAAGTTCCAATCCTCAGAATGTTCAAGGGGGCTTTAATCAGTAGTCCAGCCAGGGTCATCAACAGCAGCAGGGGGATACCAGACCAATCCAAAGCAGCTCAATGGTGGACAGTACCATGTGTTTACCACCAGTCTGTGTAAGCGAGATCAGAAGCTTCATAAGAGGGCTGTGAATGCTGTTGAGCCGGCGGTTCCACGCTATTTAAGATGGTCTGAGCAGCCTATTGTGTGGAGTAGGGAGGATCACCCTCCCCGGGTTGATAATCCGGGTCACCTGGCCCTGGTGGTGGCTCCTCAGGTGGGAGGATATAAGTTCACTAAGGTGCTCATGGATGGAGGCAGCAGCATCAACATCCTCTATTATGAGACCTTCCGTCGTATGGGGTTGATTGATAAGAACCTCAGCCAGTCCAATACTGTTTTCCATGGTGTGGTGCCTGGTAAGTCGGCTTATCCAGTTGGTAAGATCGAGCTGGAAGTGGCCTTTGGAGATGAGTACAACTACAGGGCGGAAAAATTGACCTTTGAGGTGGTCAAGATAAGAAGTCCGTATCATGCCATATTTGGGCGGCCGGCTTACGCCAAGTTCATGGCACGGCCGTGTTACGTATATTTACAGCTCAAGATGCCGGGTCACAATGGGACCATTACGGTTCATGGCAGCCGAAAGATAGCCTTGGAGTGTGAGGAAGGTGACGCGGCTTATGCAGAATCTGTTTGTGCAACAGAGGAGTTGAAGTTTTACAAGGACAATGTTGACCCAACAGATATGACATCTCTGAAAAAGCCGACCACGGAGCATGAGCCGGCAATGAAATTTAAGTCAGCTGATGAGACTAAACTTGTTGATTTCGTTCCAGGTGACTCATCTCAGCAGTTTAGCATCAGTGCCAATCTGGATCCAAAATAGGAAAGCGCGCTCATCGAGTTCATCCGTGAGAATAGGGACATTTTTGCATGGAAACCTTCTGACATGCCAGGTGTACCTAGAGAACTCGCTGAGCACACTCTCAATATTGATCCGAAATTTAAGCCGGTCAGGCAATTCCTTCGGCGGTTTAATGAGGAGAGGCGGAAAGCCATTGGTGAGGAGGTGGCCCGGCTCTTGGCGGCCGGGTTTATTGTCGAAGTCTTTCATCCAGAATGGTTAGCTAACCCGGTGCTCGTGCTCAAGAAGAATGGCACCTGGCGGATGTGTGTGGACTACACGGACTTAAACAAGCGTGTCCGGCTGATCCTTTTGCTCTCCCCCGTATTGATCAAATCATTGATGCTACGGCGGGTTGTGAGCGCTTAAGTTTCTTGGATGCTTATTCTGGATACCATCAGATTAAAATGGCAGTTAAGGACCAGGAGAAGACGGCGTTCATCACTCCCTTTGGAGCCTTCTGTTATGTGTCTATGCCTTTTGGACTCAAGAGTGCACAGGCGACTTACCAGCGTTGTGTGCAGAATTGTCTTCATAACCAGATTGGGCGCAATGTTCATGCCTATGTGGATGATATCGTGGTTAAGTCCAGGGAGAAGGAGACCCTGGTCGATGACCTTAGAGAAACCTTTGATAATCTCCGGGTTTACAAGATGATGCTTAACCCGGCCAAGTGTGTTTTTGGTGTTCCTGCAGGCAAGCTCTTGGGTTTCCTGGTTTCTAACAGAGGCATTGAAGCTAACCCGGAAAAAATCAAGGCAATCACCTCTCTGGCTAAGCCGGCGTGTATAAACGACGTCCAGCGTCTAGCAGGCCGCATCGCTGCTTTGAGCCGGTTTATAAGCCGTTTGGGTGAAAAGGCCATGCCACTGTACCAGTTGATGAAGAAAACTGATGACTTTGTCTGGAATGATGCTGCTAATACTGCTTTTGAGGATTTGAAGAGACAGCTGGCTGAGCCCCCAGTCCTTGCTGCTCCGGTTGACAAGGAGCCCTTATTACTGTATGTAGCTGCTAACACACGAGCCGTCAGTGTGGCTGTGGTGGTGGAGCGCAAGGAAGAGGGTAAGGAGTACCCGGTTCAGCGGCCGGTTTACTACGTCAGTGAAGTGCTCATCGAGTCCAAACAGCGGTATCCACATTGGCAGAAGCTTGTTTATGGTGTGTTCATGGCAAGCCGGAAGCTTAAGCATTATTTCCAGGGTCACCCCATCACTGTGGTTAGTTCTGCTCCCCTTGGAGATATCATCCAAAACAGAGAAGCCACAGGAAGAGTGGCTAAGTGGGCTATAGAGCTTGGGCCTCATGGTCTGAAATACGTACCACGCACTGCTGTTAAATCTCAAGCTTTGGTGGATTTCATCAACGATTGGACAGAGCTACAGGTGCCTGAAGAAAAGCCGGATAATACATATTGGACTATTCACTTCGATGGGTCTAGGCAATTGGAGGGCTCGGGGGCTGGAGTTGTATTGACTTCCCCCAAAGGTGACAAGTTTCATTATGTGCTACGGTTGCTGTTTCCTTGTACTAACAATGCGGCTGAGTACGAGGCCTTGCTCCATGGTCTTCGGATGGCTAAGGAGATGAGCTTGAGCCGAGTAAGGTGCTTCGGCGATTCAGACTTAGTGGCTCAACAAGTATCAGGCAAGTGGGATTCCAAGGACCCTCTCATGGCGGCTTATCGCCGTGAAGTTGATGCCATTGCTGGACACTTTCAGGGTTACCAAGTAGAGCACATCGATCGCAGGAAGAACGAGGCGGCTGATGCACTAAGCCGGCTGGGCTCTCAGCGAAAGCCGGTGCCGCCTAATACTTTCTTGGACATCTTGCATAACCCTTCTGTTAAGTTACCTACAGAGGAAGACTTGGCTGTCCCTGACCCGGAAGCACAGTTGGTGGCGGCTCTCCACATCACCCCAGACTGGACAGTACCATACTTGGCTTACATGACCCGGGGAGATTTGCCTGAGGATGAAACTTTGGCCAGACAAATAACCCGGCGGTCTAAGTCAATGGTCATTATCAATGGTGAGCTACATCGCCGCAGTGTCACTGGAACTTTCCAGCGTTGTGTTTCCCCTGAGGAAGGCCAAGATATTTTGCGTGAGATTCACGAGGGGGATTGTGGCCATCATGCCGGCTCAAAATCTCTTGTGGCCAAGGCTTTTCGTCATGGTTTTTATTGGCTGACGGCTCATGCTGATGCGGAGGACTTGGTCAGTAAATGTGATGGTTGTCAGAGGTTCTCGCGACGGGCTCATGTGCCGGCTCAGGAGCTGAGGATGATTCCAATTACTTGGCCATTTGCGGTCTGGGGGCTTGATATGGTTGGGCCTTTTAAAAGGTCCAAGGATAAGAAGACCCACCTTTTGGTGGCAGTTGACAAGTTCACAAAGTGGGTTGAGGCAGAGCCAGTTAGCAAGTGTGACGCGGCCACAGCGGTTCAGTTCATGAAAAGGGTGATATTTCGCTTTGGTTTCCACACAGCATTATAACTGACAATGGTACCAATCTGTCTAAGGGCGCCATGGAGGAGTTTTGTCAACGAGAGCATATTCGACTTGATGTTTCATCAGTGGCTCACCCTCAATCCAATGGTCAAGCTGAGAGAGCTAATCAGGAGATTTTGAAGGGCATCAAGCCCCGGCTTTTGGTCCCTTTGCAACGGACGCCGGGTTGTTGGGTGGAGGAGTTACCCTCCGTGTTATGGAGCATCAATACTACTCCTAACAGATCTACGGGTTACACGCCTTTCTTCATGGTTTATGGAGCGGAAGCAGTCCTCCCTAGCGACATCCGTCATGACTCACCTCGAGTGACGGCTTATGTTGAGGCGGATAATAAGCAGGCGCGCCAAGATGCTCTTGACTTGTTGGACGAACAGCGTGATGTGGCAGCAGCTCGCTCGGCGATTTACCAACAAGACCTGCGCCGTTATCACAGCCGCCGAGTTAAGTCCCGGGTCTTCCAGGAAGGTGATCTGGTGCTCCGGCTCATCCAAGATCAAACAGATGCACACAAGTTATCCCTGCCTTGGGAAGGCCCTTTATGGTCAGCAAGAACTTGCACAACGGGTCATACTACCTTATCGACGTTCGGGAGCACAAAGATTCACGCACGTCGGAGGAAGAGACCCGTCGGCCGTGGAACATAGCTCAGCTTCGGCCTTATTACACTTGAGCCACCAGCTCTCATAATGTACATATTTCTATAGTCATGTATATATTATGATAAATAATAAAGCAGGACCTCTGTCCTTTTCTCCTCCAAAGGTAAACGTGTTATTTCTCTTACAACATCACATGGTCACTTGGAGGTGGATCCGGCTAATGATCATATTCGAATCTAGCCGTAAACAATATAATCACCTGGGGGCTTCCTATTCAAACATAGGTCGTATTCGAACCAAAGAGAACATAGCTGTCGATACCCACTTGATTGGCAAACTTCCGAGCTCATTGGGGAGTTTTCTTTGATCATATTTGAATCATAGCTCAACCCCCTTTGGGAACCGACGTGGATCGTATTCGAATCAGCGTCGTTAAACAACTCTTAAGGTCATTTGGGGGCTTCCTGTTCAAACATGGGTCATATTCGAACCAAAGAGAACATAGTTGTCGGTACCCTCTTTATCGGCTTCGCCAAAGCCACTGGGGGCTATAGGATCGCATTCGAATCTTAGCTTAACCCCTTTGGGACGGTTCTCTGGTCGTATTCGAACCGGAAGCCCCTAAGTTTTGATCTTCTGACTTACAACAAGTTCTTTTGGCCACATCAACAGAGTGCAAGGGCGGCTTTACTTCGCCGGCTTAAATTTGATTCACAATGATAACACATAGTAAGTATTCTTGATGCTGGTAAACCGGAGTTTAGATCTTCAACTCATTATTCGGGTTACATAAATCGGACGTATACTTGAAGGCTTGTAAGTATGCTATTATGGTTACATCAAAGATATAATTGAGGGCCAGTCTTTGGTGACTTTTGTTCATATTCCGGGTTATATATATAAGGTTTATGATTCTCAGTGCGGCAAGCCGCCTAGAGATTTGTGACTTGTTTTCTATGCAGGATGGTTAAATACAGCTATTCGAGCTTAAGGAAAATAACTGATCAATTATAACCCGAAGGAATAAGAAGAAGCAGCTTCAATGGAGTTAAGCATTCAACACGTGCACGATGGCACGACAAAGTTAAGTGTTTGTCCTACTCTATTACAAGATTCCCCGAGTCCAAAAAGTGAGGCATTGTTTTAAGGTGTAACCATGAGCCGCCTAAAAGTCAAGGTGCTTGTTGAGTTGAAGCTTCCGGCTCATCCCTCTCCGCTCCTCCGGCTGATTCCATGACCTAGAAGGTTGATGATTTCCAATCAATGCCGCTCAAAGCCTCAAATTGAGCCTCGTCATCAATTAACCCGGCCGGGTCAACTTCTGGGGCAAAGGTGTGCTTACGAGTCGGCGGGATCAAGCTGATGGCTTCATAACGTGGAGTGGGGATCCTCTGATTTTCCGCATCGTAGCCCGGCTGGTACTTGGTAAGGTCGGTGTCATTCCCAATCAGGGTGGCCACCGGGCGCACGCTCTTCACACAGGCAGCAAAGTCTTTTTGGTCGAAGGGGGTGCTGTCTTCCTTCAGGCTGGGGTATCCAAGCGCAATGTCGGCCTGGTCTAGCTCCGGAAAAAAGCCTTGGCCCGGCTCAAAGCAGCTATCGCTCCGGCTCTTGCAGAGGCCCGTCTTAGCTCTTGGAAGCGCTGAGGAAGAAAGGCAAGCCGCCTGAGTACATCCGCCAGGTGAGTCGGAACCTCGTTGGACAGGGCCACAACGGCTAACGCATGCTGTGACCCGGTATAGAGTTGCTCCACCAAGGTGTACATGGCCTTCAGCTTGGTCAGAACATTCTGGTTAAGGTTGGAGCTTCTGGGACCTGTTTAAACCAAGTCAGGTAAGCCGGAGACAGTAGGGGGACTTATGAGACATAAAGAATGAAAACTTGTTAAAAGCTTGCAGAATGACTTACCGAAGATTGCGGAGACCATCTGTGACACATGGCGCTTTAAGCCGGAGAATTCGGCGGTTCTCTCAATTAGAGCAGCCTCTGCTTTTTCGGCCCGGCTCAGCAAGGCGGTTCTCTCTTCGGCCCAAGTTTTTCTTTCTGTTTCAAATTTCTTCTTCAGTTTTTCCTGTGCAGCAACACTGAACTCGAATTTAGCATTGGCCTTCCGGGTCTCAGTTTCCTGAGTCTTCAGGCGGTTCTTCAGCTCGGAGATTTCAGATTCAAATGTCTTGCAGGCAGCCTGTACAAATTCCGGGTTACAGTATGAGTGATTATTATGCAACATTAAAGTCCCAAGCACTTTGCAAGCAAAGGCGCTTGGCACTTGGGGGCAAATGTATGCTGAAAGATTCAATTGGAGATTGCCGGGTCATGAAGGTAAGCCGGAAGCTAAGTCTACAACGTACTCAATCATAAGTAATAGACTTGGGGGCTAGCATGGTAAGGATGGCTATGGAGTAAGCAAGAGAGTTGTACCTCAGATTTTTGCTGTATCTGCTTTACCATGTCAATCTCCAGGTCCCGGCTGTTGTGCACCTGATTAACATAGCCGGAGACGATATCTCCAATGCTCAAGTTAGCATAGTTGGTGATATCCAGCTTGGCCCTGTGGCACTCTAGCAACTCTTCCTTGGCAGAGCATTTAGCCAGCGCAGTGGGTCTCCCCGGCTCGACGAATTCCGTCCGGGTGATTACAACGTCCGGGTCATCGGCCGGCTGAGCTGGGCTGGGGATCTCCGGGTTAGTTGAAGCCTCTATGACTGGCTCGTCAGTTGGAGTGGTGGCTTCAGGAGCTAAGGCAGATGGCGGTTCTTGAGCTGAAGCTTCCGGTTCAGTCAGGACCGGTTCTTCGACCGGTTTATTATTCTTCGCCCTCTTGCTGAGCTTTGCTTGAGCACTGAAAGGACAAAAGGTTAGTACAAAAGCATGAGTAAAGATAAACACAACATAAGATGATCATCATTACCCGGGTGCGGTCTTGAAAGCCGGCAGGTTAGATTGCATAGAATCACCAGAGGAAGGTGAAGTTTCCTGATAATTTGAATCAGAAGAATTGAGCGGTTGACGAGTAACGCCCGCCAAAGGATGAAAAGGATATAAGTTGGAGATAACCTCGGTCCGGTGCTTACTTGATGCTTCAGGTAAGCCGGAGGAGAGGTCTGCATCCTTGTTGGTCCGGGTGTGCCGCCGGCTCTCATGAATCTGTCGCTTCAAAAGAAATTGACGATCTTGATAAGCTAAAGGATGTGAAAATCTTACTTTCCGGGTTACTCTTCGGACTTTCAGCCTTGGCAAGGGCTCCGAGTCGGAGGAAAGTGTAGTTACCTCTTCAGTCACCGGGTTACTCGCTCCGGTGTCCTCCTACTGATAATCAGTATCGATAAGGCGGATAGGAATAAACAAGAAACAAAAGAAGAGCTTAAAGAATCAAGGGTTACCTCTGACTCGGAGCTATCACTTAACTGAAGCAGCTCTGAGGCGGTAGGCTTGCTTCCCTTCTTGCGGGGAGCGGCTCTCCTGGCGGCTTTCTTAGTCTTCCTGGCTTTTTTAGCCGCCTCATGGTCATATTTGACCTTCCAGAACTTGTCATTAGCCTGAAAAATACAACAAAGATTTCTTAAGGTTCAGATGAAAGCTATTAAAAGGAAAAACAAGGTGTTCAGGTCAGTGGCTTACCGCCGGAGCCGGGTTAGCTTGGCAGAAGGGGTTTAAGCCGGTCCTCTCACAGTCGGCTAAGCTCTCATTCAAGAGAGACTTGGTCATGTCGTCCACGACGTCCTCAGGAAGATTGTTGGGGCTGTGCCGCAGAGGGTCATCCTTCCGGCCCGTGTAATTACACATTAAGCCGGGGCGGCGGCTCAAGGGAATCACCCGCCAAGAAAGCCAGACCCGGACCAGATCAACGCCGTTGAGGCCATTTCCCAGAAGAGCCTTAATCTTGTTGATGGTAGGGATCAATGGTTGACGCTCAGCTTGAGATAGCTTGTCTGGCAGGGGGTGATTTGGCTCCAGACGCAAAGGACGAAAGCCGGGCAGAGGGTTCTCATCAGCCGGAGAAGTGTCCTGGCAGTAGAACCACGTCTGGTTCCAGTCCTTTGGATGGCTTGGCGGTTCAGCGTAAGGAAAAAGGCAATCTCTCCGTCGTTGAATGGAGATTTCGCCAAGTTCCAAGCTAGGCCCGTTGGCGCACTCATTCTGGCGATTCAGATAGAACAACTCCCTAAAAAGCAGTAGGCTGGGCTCTTCTCCAAGATAGACTTCGCAGAATACTTGGAAGTTGCAAATATTCGACACGGAATTGGGTCCTATGTCTTGTGGCTGCAGATCGAAGAAGTTCAGAACATCTCTAAAGAATTTTGAGCCGGGCGGTGCGAAGCCCCGGCTCATGTGATCAGCAAATATCACCACCTCGCCATCTCTAGGTTGAGGTCTTTCCTCTGACGGGTCAGGGGCACGATAAGACATGACCTCCTTCTTGGGCAGGCAACCCGTCTTCACGAAATCGGCTAAAGTGTCATCAGTAACATTGGATCTCATCCAGTTGCACGTGATGGGTGCCTTGGGAGCCTTGGGTGGCATTGTGAAAGATGAAGCCTATGACAAAAGGGAAATGTCCGGTTCAATTATAAGCCGGAAGAAATTTACAGTTCAACACTCAAAATGGCGGCTTATGAAGGGGCCTAATGACATATGGCTAATTGCATCGGGTTATCTAAGCCGCTGTGGGCGTCGTGAGTAATTCAAGTTGTCCAGAGCTTGATCATAAATGAGCCGGAAATTTTATAGCGTGTGGCCTCTTTTAAGCCGGAGATATGAGCCGTCATAGCTAAACAGAGGCAATTTTTGACTAAGTGTGGCGCAAACAAGTTTCACAGATTGCAGTAATTATTTTGGATCAAACGGTCGGCTAAAAAGAAAAATTTCTAGACCTAGAACTGACACAGAGGAAGTTCATAGGCTCGAACGGGGCTTCTGTGCAGTAGAAAGGATCTATGTGCATTTGGAACGGGTGCGAAACAGCTACCGCAGCAGTTCTATACTGTGTAAAGATCAAGAAGGGGTGTTAAAAGTGGAATCTATCAAGTGTTCGTGACGAACGGCGACGAACACCGACGAACTCGAAGGTCACTAATGCGGATCTGAGGAACAGGGAGGAGAAAGCTTACAGATGCGGAGTTACTGCGAAGGTTCGGTGCGTTTTTCTGGTCACGTCAGGTTGATGCAGCGGCCTCAGTTGGTGACGATGAGGAGACCCGCGGCGGCGGCGGTGGAGCTCGAGCGGCAGTACAGTAGCGAGAGGAGGAAGAAGATGGAGGTGACAAGTGAAGGAAGACTCATGGGCCGGGCTTATTTATAAGGTGCGGCTAATAAGTGGGCGCGAGAAATGAGGAGGCCACGGCGTGGTTATCTCGCCACAGAAGCGCCTCGATTTTCGGGATGGCCGTTAAAGATAAGATCCATTGGGATATGACAGAATAAAAAAATGAACTTAATGGAAGATGACATCATGGCGGGTTATCAGGGATCCAGAAGATGACGTCACGGCGGGTTATAACCTTCGCACAAATATAAGCCGGAAGATTTTCTCTCAAGGGGATTGAAGATTGACATGAACCGGTTCAAATCAATCTGGGGCCTAATGTTGAGGATATAACCATTAGAGTCACCCGCCCAGGAGGGGCCGGGTTACTCATAATGGTCATCATGCGAAGCCCAGCACCAAACTTGAAGACGGTGGGTCAATCATGGGCTTAAGACCCGGAGGTGGCTTAAGGCCCGTAGTGTTAACCGCCGTTCGGGTGAAACTTGTAGTGTAAGGCAAGAATAGCTAAGAGTCCGAGCCGGACACTGTTATGAGCCGGCCGGGGCTCTGAGAGCCATTGGGCGTCAACCTCTCTATATAAAGGGACGACCCGGCGGCGGTTTAGGGACGAGAAAGACAAGATCGATAACCAGGCAGGACGGTTTAGCTCCTGGTCATCGAAACCCTAATCAATACCACCTCAACTGGACGTAGGCTTTTACCTTCACCGTAAGGGGCTGAACCAGTATAACCCTCGTGTTCCTTGTCCCGTTTAACCCTTTAAGCTTCCTAGCTGCGATGGCTCCACGACTAAGTCCTTGCACGAGGACATCTGCCGTGACAATTCCACGACAGTATGCCCTAGAGGTAATAATAAAGTTGTTATTTATATTTCCTTATATCATGATAAATGCTTATTATTCATGCTAGAATTGTATTAACCGGAAACTTAGTACATGTGTGAATACATAGACAAACAGAGTATCCTTAGTATGCCTCTACTTGACTAGCTCGTTAATCAAAGATGGTTAAGTTTCCTAGCCATAGACATGTGTTGTCATTTGATGAACGGGATCACATCATCATTAGAGAATGATGTGATGGACAAGCAGACCCATCCGTTAGCTTAGCACTATGATCATTTAGTTTATTTGCTATTGCTTTCTTCATGACTTATACATGTTCCTATGACTATGAGATTATGCAACTCCCGAATGCCGGACGAACACTTAGTGTGCTATCAAACGTCACAACGTAACTGGGTGATTATAAAGATGCTCTACAGGTGTCTCCGATGGTGTTTGTTGAGTTGGCATAGATCGAGATTAGGATTTGTCACTCCGTGTTTCAGATAGGTATCTTTGGGCCCTCTCGGTAATGCACATCACTATAAGCCTTGCAAGCAATGTGACTAATGAGTTAGTTGCGGGATGATGCATTACGAAACGGGTAAAGAGACTTGCCGGTAAAGAGATTGAACTAGGTATGATGATACCGACGATCGAATCTCGGGCAAGTAACATACCGATGACAAAGGGAACAACTTATGTTGTTATGCGGTTTGACCGATAAAGATCTTCGTAGAATATGTAGGAGCCAATATGAGCATCCAGGTTCCGCTATTGGTTATTGACCAAAGATGTGTCTCGGTCATGTATACATAGTTCTCGAACCCGTAGGGTCCGCACGCTTAACGTTCGATGACGATTTGTATTATGAGTTATGTGTTTTGATGTAACGAAGTTTGTTCGGAGTCCCGGATTAGATCACGGACATGACGAGGAGTCTCGAAATGGTCGACACATAAAGATTCATATATTGGAAGGTTACATTCGGACACCGGAATGGTTCGGGTTGTTTCGGATAAGTTTCGGAGTACCGGGGGTTACCGGAACCCCCCCCCCCCCCCGGGGGGGGAAGTTATTAGGCCTCATGGGCCTTAGTGGAGAAGAGAGAGGGCCGGCCAGGAGGTGGCGCACGCCCCCTTGCCCCAATCCGAATTGGACAAGGGGAGGGGGCGGCGCCCGCCTCCTTCCTTCTCTCCTCCTCCTTCCCCCTTCTCCCACTTGGAATAGGAAAGGGGGGCCGAATCCTACTAGGTTTGGAGTCCTACTAGGACTCCCCCCCCCATGGCGTGCCTCCCCCTTGGACGGCCTCCTCCTCCCCCTCCTTTATATACGTGGGGAGGGGGCACCCTAGGACACACAAGTTGATCTTTTAGCCATGTGCGATGCCCCCTCCACAGTTACACACCTTGGTCATATCGTCGTAGTGCTTAGGCTAAGCCCTGCGCCGGTAACTTCATCATCACCGTCTCCACGCCGTCGTGCTGATGAAACTCTCCCTCGGCCTCAACTGGATCAAGAGTACAAGGGACGTCATTGAGCTGAACGTGTGCTGAACACGGAGGTGCCATACGTTCGGTGCTAGGATCAGTCGGATCCTGAAGACGTACGACTACATCAACCGCGTTGATAAAACACTTCCGCTTTCGTTCTATGAGGGTACGTGGACACACTCTCCCCGCTCGTTGCTATGCTTCTCCTTGATAGATCTTGCGTGATCGTAGGATTTTTTTTAAATTACTGCGTTCCCCAACAGTCTTGCTGGATCAAGAAGGCGGAGGACGTCACCGACCTAAACGTGTGCAAAACTCGGAGGTAACGTACGTTTGGTACTTGATCTGTTGGAGCGCGAAGAAGTTTGACTACATCAACCGCGTTACTAAACACTTCCGCTTACGGTCTACGAGGGTACGTAGACACACTCTCCCCCTCTCGTTGCTATGCATCTCCATGGATAGATCTTGCGTGTGCGTAGAATATTTTTTGTTTTCCATGCAACGTTTCCCAACATCAAAATCATACACCCTCCGATTCAAATTAATTATCGCGTAATTAGTACAACTTTCCTCAGATACAAATTAATTAGGTCCCTCCATCTTAAAATGTAAGATGATCTTATAATTTTAAGACGGGGGGAATATGTGTCAAAGAGAGTGACCTCATTATCCTATTTATATTGATATGCAACATTGCAGCTTATACATCTCATCATACATGTACCACACATGTCACCTTAGAAAAATTCAATAAATCGTTTGCTCGGTAGTCTAGTCATCTTCTTCTGCATCCAATGTAAGTTACTCCCTCTGTCTCATAATATAAGGACATTTTTTACACGGAGGAAGTGGAATCGGAGTTGTAGCATGCTGCTTTACTAAAAAAAATATCACACCTACGATGATCGCTGCCGCCACATGAGGTTGCTATTGGCGATCACCACCACCGAGGGAAGTGCATTTGTGTGTTCATTTTTATTCTCACTTTCCATAGATTTCCCTTGGTGTCCCTAATGCTATGGCTACATCATACTGACCGGTCTGCATGATTAAAAACTAGTATTACCGATTTATGCAAACATTTACTTGCAGATGTCTGTCACATGTGTAAAGGAATGGGCAATGCAGATTACCTAATGTTGAGGTTACATCATACATTATTCATACTAACTTCAAGTTTGAAAAAAATAAAACAGGTTGATGCAAACATTAACCTGCAGAATATAATGCTGACCATATCCTTATTCGTTTTACTTGAATTTATCTTAGTCTTCTCGGGGCATAGCCCCAATAATATCTTTCTGAATTATTTTTGGTCCATGACTTATCGACTGAATTGGAGAAATTTTTGCACCAACTTGTTTTACTTGACTTGCAGAAATGGCTCTTTTTTGATTATTTTCAAAAATCACTGCGCACAAATTCTAAATTTTTGCAGATCCACCGGTCGTTCTCTTTGGTTTGTTTAACCCCGAAAATGACAATGGGACCCGCCTATAAGGGTGACATGTTACGATAAAAAGGTTCTTAGTGGTGGTCACAAATAGACATGATAGAAAGGACTAAATTGTGAAAGGGCCAACAGGTCAAGGTCCTCTCTTTTTCTCGGCCGTCACGAATCTTCATCTCGCTCCTCGGCCATGCCCACACCATGTGTTGTCCCGCCGCCCGGCCAACGGCCTACTTAGTGACGCCGCCTCTTTATGGCCCGTGAACGGTATTTTAGTTTACTTCACTATTTGGACAAAAAGTTGCAAGTGTTAGATGATTCGTAATCATATGACTCCAAAATCCATCACAATGGAATTTCTCCATGCGGGTTTCTCCAATGTGACTAAATGAAGTGCCACATATGTGGTATTCTTTTAGTCTTGCGACATTTAGTGTCAGTGTTATGGATGTTCAATTCTGTCATCAATATTCATAACTTAAATCCTATTCACAATAGGAGTATGACCCTTTTGTTCACTACATCGAACAACTATTGTTCTCTTATGAACAACCTCCTTGCAACTTCTATGCAATGGGCTAGAGTGTACAAAACTCAAAAATGAATTATGACAATAAATTCAGAGGTAATATGTTGATGAAAAAGTATCATAACTTTTACAAAATTTTCAACACATATTTTAACCTCATTAATTTGTTGGTCATTAGGTCGTTGCAATTCTTGCATCAATCCACAACAACATGCAACCGAGTCGGTATCCTTGTGATTAACTTTTAACCATGATTTCCGAAGAATTTAGAGTTTAACAATTTAATCACAATTCTCAAGAATTCACTTTACTGGACCGACTTTCTCTACATCCTATAACTTGTATGACATTCATACATGAGCTGGGCATTCCAGTCTTCTTTTCTTTCCGCCTCTAAACTTCTTATAGTTTTACCTTCAATATTTCTCCCACTCAGCAGAAGAATCAACTAACTTTTAAGAGTGGTGTGAGCTCTGTACTTCCCTAGGCATGTAAGTCTCATTACATCCTTTGGTTTTGTTCATTCTCTATAAGTTCTCACCATCAACTAATGACTGGTGTTCTTCCGGATCTTACATATTTTAGTCTCAAACATAGTTGAACGCTTAACTAGAACTTGCAAACAAAAACACTTATTTAGAGATCCTATATCTTTTAACCTTGTTTGACTCTGAAAACAATTTTCAGTTCCAAGAATATCGCATAAGTATCCCAAACATTTTGAAGTTCGGGTTTCTCGGAAGCAAGCAGACCATAATGTAATTCTTAGCCTTTTGGATCAAAAGACGTAAGTCTCGTCATCCATAGCATTAGCATGAGAGCATTGCAAGCATGTAGTAGGACGAAATCTTTCTTGGCACTCTTAGAGGACAATCCTCTCAATCGTAAAAGATACAACTAGATAAATAACAATCAATAAATTTCAACAGCATAGGTGGAACCGTGAGCCATAATTCTACAACTATAATGCAAACTACACAGACATAGTTCATAATTAATTTGCAATAGTGATTAAACAAAATTAATACATAATTGTGCTCCCACTCAAATCAACATCTCTCATAATTGATAGTGAGTGATTCAAGACCCTGATCTCATTCACACCCATGGATGGTGGCATCTCATATGATGTGAATTTCAACCAGTAGGCAATATTTTGCCAATCATATCTCTATATGACTCTTGCTCATCTTTCGATGCCGCGTGCTCCGAGCTCAGAACTTTTCTGCTAGAACTTCAAGACAACCGAGTGTTTCTGCTGTGAAGTCCTACCTAACCGCCTTAAACTTCACTTTTCGTTTGTACTCATGGTAGCATGTAGTACTCCGAAAGGCCGCGTGTCATAGACGGTTGCAACACTAGGAAGAGCACCTTTTAACTTGATGTTTACTGTGAGAGATCACCCTAATAATTGACTACTGCACAATCAAAGGGTGCAAACAACAAAGGGGTAAACATCTCAGGCAGTTTCATAAAAGCATGATATGGTATAGCCCTGTGCACCGGGAATCCTCCATGACCATCTTCAATCTTCAGTTGAAGCGTCGTGACGACCAATATTTCGTTGCCGTGGCAACCGTTTCAAAGACGAAGCTATGGTAGCAATTTCAGAAAACGTTGTCATGGCGACCGTTTCACAAAACGTTGTTGTGGCACCAAAATCTGAAATTCCGCCATGGCACAAAATTATAGCTCCTCGTCCCACACCAAGTACACCTTCTCCTCGACGGGGTCCTCTGTGTATGTTTGCCATTATTACCTATAACATGTAGGCTATCTTTAAGAATTTCACATTAACGTGGCAATCTCGTGGCTCCAGCAATCATGTCGTGACGGGAAGATCACTTAACATTACAACATATAACCATCTCATACATAAACTCATTATCATGACGAAGGCTATATCACATCATATGCATACCCTGCAAAACCAAGTTAGACGTCCTCTAATCGGTTTTAGAAAAAAATTGTTACGTGGTTAACCAGCTTTAACAAGTAATACTAGCTACCTACGTCCACAACATAGGCGATGATTATTGATGCTAGATTAAGTTTCGGGGTGTGTGAAACAAGAGACTTAACTAAAAGTCTCTAGCCCCACATTAAACTTCGTCAAATATGTGTGACACTCTAGAAGATCATCCATCTTCGGCACCCTCTTGTGTACGCGACGGTTCACTATTCTCACCTCTAATGAAGCCCAAGGAACTGTTAGCAGACCGTCGGCAGCCAGAGCCAATTGATTGTCAGAACCTTGTAACAAAGCGACACCATGCTGTTGATGAATTGAACCGAAGCAACACTTGAGAGAAGCATAGCAAGAATATCAACCCTCACAATCACATGTAATCTAGATCGAAACCTGCATCTACTCATGAAACCGCTCATGATGCCACTGTTGAGAAACATAGTACTCCCTCCGTAAATAAATATAAGAGTGTTTAGATCACTACTTAAGTTATCTAAATGCTCTTATATTTGTTTACAGAGGGAGTAGAAACCAAAAAAATTGTACCTACGATCACCCAAGATCAATGTGAATATGCATAACAGGCTGGGATTACGATCATTATCGTCACCGAGTTGTAGTGGAAGAAGAACATTTCGGTGTAGATCATACTTGGAGTCCCCCGAACCGCTGATGAATGATCTCTTGTACCACCCACGAACAGTCCCTCGAATCGAAGACCGAAAGCACGGCCTCTCTACTTGGTTGCAAGCATGCAACCTTCACGATCTGGTAGCGCTTCGCCGTCCAGAGCTAATCGTTGCCAGAGAATTAGAGGGGGGAGATTAGAACCACACTGGGCTTCTAATTGTGAGGATAAGAGGATTAGTCTAGCTCTAATTAGTCAACTAGGACCAACTAGAACTAGAACTAGAAGAACTAGAGGAGGCTCCAAAACTTGTGTGTCAATTGTGGCCAAAACCTCTAGTATATATAGGTTAGAGGGGCGCCACAAGGAGGGGCACCACAAGGATAGAAGGAGTTCTCCCTCCTCGGCCAGCCAAGAGGAGGGGTATTCCCCTTCCAATTAGGCCTCCCCTCCCTCCTTTCCATGGAGAGGGAGGCGCCACCCCTATTGGGCCCTTGTGGCCCAATTATCCTTCCACCACTTGGCCTTTTTAGGCCCGTTGATATTTAAATTAAATATAAAATGTTCTAAATACTTTTAGAACATTTTATATATTTTTAACATCTCTGAAAACATTTTCCACCTATATATAATTTATCGGTAATACCCGGTATTACCCGATACTCACCGAAACTCTTCCGGTGACCCCGAAGCGCTTCCGGATCCTCTCGGAACTATTCCGAATATTCATGAAATAATTCCAAAAATATGTTCTCATCACGCCCGTCCTACTAACACTCAGCAGATCATGATTGCCTTAAACTTGTGACCCCGTAGGTTCGGTAACTCATAGACATGAATGAAACCCCTTCGTTCAATGACCGACAACGAAACCGTGGGCGTACATATCGGTCCCTATGAGCACACGAATGATATTCGAGAGAACCTTTGGTTATCATGAGATGTTGCCTTTGCTTCGCGATGCTTCACAAAACCCGGGATGCATCAGTATCCCCCTGAGTCATCACCATGCTCACTATACCGCAATCCTCGTTACCGGTTTTGTTCTTCTTTCTCGTTATTGTGTTTCAGCATCCCCGTAACGCAGTCACCTATGTCTGGCTAGATGATGATTGATCCCATCACACCGAGAGGGTCCTAAGAACATCTCTTCATCGTCATAGGAGCAAATCCCACTCTCGAGCTATTTGGCCACTCGTCAAACTTTCCGATGAACCTGTATGTTGTCGTTATGATCACCGTGTTACAGGTGACGTTTGAGCAACCCCAAAGCTCACCTTACGGTTTGAAGTGACCATGATACTCTCATGGTCTAAGGAGCAAATTCACATGCTAACACTCCCTGTTATTACAATTGAATGCAGGCGATATTAAATCAATTCATAACAAATAAGTTTGGGTCGATTCAATATGATCGTTCTGTCAACGTCATAATTTCAATGTTGTTTTAAGACTATCGTTACACTTAACGATATACTAAGATCCAGAAAACGTGATCACCAACAATACCTGAGCTAGTCTTAGAGGCGAGACTAGGAACCTTTATTTATCCGTTTACTATTTCACACATGCATATGAGTTTTCCACTGAATCGCATATCCCAGGATCATAGCAGTTATAACATGAAATATAAACACTTAATTATGAATGTGGATATATAATAATACAAATATTATTGCATCTAGGGCATATTTCCAACAAAGGTCACAAGCATGATCAGAGAGGCCATTGCCTTCCAATTGGCAACGTTTGAGGCCGACATTTTTGTTGGGGAACGCAGTAATTTCAAAAAAAAATCCTGTGATCACGCAAGATCTATCTAGGAGAAGCATAGTAACGAGCGGGGAGAGTGTGTCCACGTACCCTCATAGACCGAAAGCGGAAGCGTTATGACAACGCGGTTGATGTAGTCGTACGTCTTCATGATCTGACCGATCCTAGCACCGAAGTTACGGCACCTCCTCGATCTGCAGACGTTCAGCTCGGTGACGTCCCACGAACTCTAGATCCAGCTGAGGTCGAGGGAGAGTTTCATCAGCACGACGGCGTGATGACGGTGATGATGAAGTTACCAGAGCAGGGCTTCGCCTAAGCACTACGACGATATGACCGAGGTGGAATATGGTGGAGGGGGCACCGCACACGGCTAAACAATCAACTTGTGTGTTCTAGGGTGCCCCATGCCCCCGTATATAAAGGAGCAAGGGGGAAGGCCATCCGGCCCTCCTTGGCGCGCCCCCAAGAGGGGAATCCTACTAGGACTCCAAGTCCTAGTAGGTTTCCACCAAAAGGGAGAGAGGGGGAAGGAAGGAGAGGGAGAGGGAGAAGGAAAGGGGGGCGGCGCCCCCCCATCCTAGTCCAATTCGGACTCAAGGGGGAGGGGGCGCGCGGCCTGCCCTGGCCGCCCCTCTCTCTCCACTAAGGCCCATCGAGGCCCATTAGTTCCCCCGGGGGTTCCGATAACCCTCCGGCACTCCGGTTTTATCCGAAACTTCTCCGGAACACTTCCGGTGTCCGAATATAGTCGTCCAATATATCAGTCTTTATGTCTCAACCATTTCGAGGCTCCTCGTCATGTTCGTGATCACATCCGGGACTCTGAACTACCTTAGGTACATCAAAACACATAAACTCATAATACAGATCGTCACCGAACATTAAGCGTGCGGACCCCACGTGTTCGAGAACTATGTAGACATGATCGAGACTCACTTCCGGTCAATAACCAATAGCGGAACCTGGATGCTCATATTGGTTCCTACATATTCTACGAAGATCTTTATCGGTCAAACCGCATAACAACATACGTTGTTCCCTTTGTCATCGGTATGTTACTTGCCCGAGATTCGATCGTCGGTATCTCAATACCTAGTTCAATCTCGTTACTGGCAAGTCTCTTTCCTCGTTCCATAATGCATCATCCCGCAACTAACTCATTAGTCACATTGCTTGCAAGGCTTATAGTGTTGTGCATTACCGAGAGGGCCCAGAGATACCTCTCCGAAACACGGAGTGACAAATCCTAATCTCGATCTATGCCAACCCAATAAACACCATCAGAGACACCTATAGAGCATCTTTATAATCACCCAGTTACGTTGTAACGTTTGATAGCACACTAAGTGTTCCTTCGGTATTCGGGAGTTGCATAATCTCATAGTCATAGGAACATGTATAAGTTATGAAGAAAGCAATAGCAACAAACTAAACGATCATCGTGCTAAGCTAACGGATGGGTCAAGTCAATCACATCATTCTCTGATGATGTGATCCCGTTAATCAAATGACAACACATGTCTATGGCTAGGAAACTTAACCATCTTTGATTAATGAGCTAGTCAAAGTAGAGGCATACTGGTGACACTCTGTTTGTCTATATAGAGGAATCTGGGCTCATCATCGCTTCCTCATAGTTCGTAGGTTTGTCATGGTCTAGTAACATGATTTCCAGGACAAGATTACCATACCACTCTGGTGCGGAACATGTTCTGGTTGACCTACGAGGTTTGGTAGTAACTTGATCTGAAGCTTCATGATCATCATCATTAACTTCCTCCCTTAATTGGTGTAGGCATCACTGGAACTGATTTCAGTGATGAACTACTTTCCAATTCGGGAGAAGGTACAATTACCTTATCAAGTTCTACTTTCCTCCCACTCACTTCTTTCGAGAGAAACTCCTTCTCTGGAAAGGATCCATTCTTAGCAACGAATATCTTGCCTTCGGATCTGCGATAGAAGGTGTACCCAACAGTTTCCTTTGGGTCCTATGAAGACGCGTTTCTCCGATTTGGGTTTGAGTTTATCAGGTTGAAACATTTTCACATAAGCATTGCCACCCCAAACTTTAAGAAACGACGCTTAGGTTTCTTACCAAACCACAGTTCATATGGTGTCGTCTCAACGGATTTAGATGGTGCCCTATTTAACGTGAATGCAGCTGTCTCTAACGCATAACCCCAAAACGATAGTGGTAAATCGGTAAGAGACATCATAGATCACACCATATCTTATAAAGTACGGTTATGACATTCGGACACACCATTACGATGTGGTGTTCCAGGTGGCGTGAGTTGCGAAACTATTCCACATTGTTTCAAATGAAGACCAAACTCGTAACTCAAATATTCGTCTCCGCGATCAGATCGTAGAAACTTTATTTTCTTGTTACGATGATTTTCCACTTCACTCTGAAATTTCTTTGAACTTTTCAAATGTTTCAGACTTATGTTTCATCAAGTAGATATACCCATATCTGCTCAAATCATCTGTGAAGGTCAGAAAATAACGATACCCGCCGCGAGCCTCAATACTCATTGGACCGCATACATCAGTATGTATTATTTCCAATAATTCAGTTGCTCGCTCCATTGTTCTGGAGAACGGAGTCTTAGCCATCTTGCCCATGAGGCATGGTTCGCAAGCATCAAGAGACTCATAATCAAGTGATTCCAAAAGCCCATCAGCATGGAGTTTCTTCATGCGCTTTACACCAATATGACCTAAATGGCAGTGCCACAAATATGTTGCACTATCATTATTAACTTTGCATCTTTTGGCATCAATATTATGAATATGTGTATTACTACGATCGAGATTCAATAAACCATTTACATTGACTGTACGACCATAGAAGGTTTTATTCATGTAAACAGAACAACAGTTATTCTCTGACTTAAATGAATAATCGTATCGCAATAAACATGATCCAATCATATTCATGCTCAACGCAAACACCAAATAACACTTGTTTTGGTCCAACACTAATCTCGAAGGTAAAGGGAGTGTGCGATGGTGATCTTATCAATCTTGGAATCACTTCCAACACACATCATCACCTCGCCCTTAACTAGTCTCTGTTTATTTTGCAACTCCCGTTTCGAGTTACTACTCTTAGCAACTGAACTAGTATCAAATACCGAGGGGTTGCTATAAACACTAGTAAAGTACACATAAATAACATGTATATCAAATATACCTTTGTTCACTTTGTCATCCTTCTTATCCGCCAAGTATCTAGGGGCAGTTCCGCTTCCAGTGACCAGTCCCTTTGTAGTAGAAGCACTTAGTCTCAGGCTTAGGTCCAGACTTGGGCTTGTTCACTTGAGCAGCAACTTGCTTTCCATTCTTCTTGAAGTTCCCCTTCTTCCCTTTGCCCTTTTTCTTGAAACTAGTGGTCTTGTCAACCATCAACACTTGATGCTTTTCTTGATTTCTACCTTCGCCGATTTTAGCATCGCGAAGAGCTTGGGAATTGTTTTAGTCATCCCTTGCATATTATAGTTCATCACGAAGTTCTAGTAACTTGGTGATAGTGACTAGAGAACTTTGTCAATTACTATATTATCTGGAAGATTAACTCCCACTTGATTCAAGCAATTGTAGTACCCAGACAATCTGAGCACATGCTCACTGGTTGAGCTATTCTCCTCCATCTTGTAGGCAAAAGTACTGTCAGAGGTCTAATACCTCTTGACACGGGCATGAGTATGAAATACTAATTTCAACTCTTGGAACATCTTATATGCTCCATGGCGTTCAAATCATTTTTGAAATCCCGGTTCTAAGCCGTAAAGCATGGTGCACTAAACTATCAAGTAGTCATCATACTGAGCTTGTCAAAACGTTCATAACGTCTACATCTGCTCCTGCAATAGTTCTATCACCTAGCGGTGCATCAAGGACATAATTTTTCTGTGCAGCAATGAGGAAAATCCTTAGATCACGGACCAAGTCCGCATCATTGCTACTATCATCTTTCAACTTATATTTCTCTAGGAACATATAAAAAATAAACGAGGTGCTACATCGCAAGCTATTGGTCTACAACATAGATATGCTAATACTACCAGGACTAAGTTCATGATAAATTAAAGTTCAATTAATCATATTACTTAAGAACTCCCACTTAGATAGACATCCCTCTAGCCATCTAAATGATCACGGGATCCAAATCAACTAAACCATGTCCGATCATCACGTGAGATGGAGTAGTTTTCAATGGTGAACATCACTATGTTGATCATATCTTCTATATGATTCACGCTCGACCTTTCTGTCTCCAGTGTTCCGAGGCCATATCTTCATATGCTAGGCTCGTCAAGTTTAACCCGAGTATTCTGCGTGTGCAAAACTGGCTTGCACCCTTTGTATGTGAACGTAGAGCTTATCACACCCGATCATCACATGGTGTCTCGGCACGAAGAACTGTCGCAACGGTGCATACTTAGGGAGAACACTTATACATTGAAATTTAGTGAGAGATCATCTTATAATGCTACCGCCGTACTAAGCAAAATAAGATGCATAAAGGATAAACATCAGATGCAATCAATATAAGTGATATGATATGGCCATCATCATCTTGTGCCTTTGATCTCCATCTCCAAAGCACCGTCATGATCACCATGGTCACCGGCTTGACACCTTGATCTCCATCGAAGCATCGTTGTCGTCTCGCCAACTATTTCTTCTACGACTATCGCTACCGCTTAGTGATAAAGTAAAGCAATTACATGGCGATTGCATTTCATACAATAAAGCGACAACCATATGGCTCCTGCCAGTTGCCAATAACTGTGACAAAACATGATCATCTCATACAACAATTTATATATCATCATGTCTTGACCATATCACATCATAGCAAGCCCTGCAAAAGCAAGTTAGACGTCCTCCACTTTGTTGTTGCAAATTTTACGTGGCTACTATGGGCTTAGCAAGAACCGTTCTTACCTAAGTATCAAAACCACAATGATTTTTCGGCAAGTGTGTTGTTTTAACCTTCAACAAGGACCGGGTGTAGCCACACTCGATTCAACTAAAGCTTTAGAAACAGACACCCACTGGCCACCTGTGTGCGAAGCACGTCGGTAGAACCAGTCTCATGAATGCGGTCATGTAATGTCGGTCTGGGCCGCTTCATCCAACAATACCGCCGAATCAAAGTATGACATGCTGGTAAGCAGTATGACTATTATCGCCCACAACTCTTTGTGTTCTACTCATGCATATAACATCTATGCATAGACCTGGCTCGGATGCCACTGTTGGGGAACGCAGTAATGTCAAAAAAATCCTACGATCACGCAAGATCTATCTAGGAGAAGCATAGCAATGAGCGGGGAGAGTGTGTCCACGTACCCTCGTAGACCGAAAGCGGAAGCGTTATGACAACGCAGTTGATGTAGTCGTACGTCTTCACGATCTGACCGATCCTAGCACCGAAGTTACGGCACCTCCGCGATTTGCACACGTTCAGCTCGGTGACGTCCCACGAACTCTAGATCTAGCTGAGGTCGAGGGAGAGTTTCTTCAGCACGACGGCGTGATGACGGTGATGATGAAGTTACCGGAGCAGGGCTTTGCCTAAGCACTATGACGATATGACCGAGGTGGAATATGGTGGAGGGGGACACCACACACGGCTAAACAATCAACTTGTGTGTTCTAGGGTGCCCCCCTACCCCCGTATATAAAGGAGCAAGGGGGGATGCCGACCAGCCCTCCTTGGCGCGCCCCCAAGAGGGGAATCCTACTAGGACTCCAAGTCCTAGTAGGTTTCCACCAAAAGGGAGAGAGGGAGGAAGGAGAGGGAGAGGGAGAAGGAAAGGGGGGCGCCCCCCCCCCTTCCTAGTCCAATTCGGACTCAAGGGGGAGGGGGCGCGTGGCCTGCCCTGGCCGCCCCTCTCTCTCTCTCCACTAAGGCCCATCGAGGCCCATTAGTTCCCCCGGGGGTTCCGATAACCCTCCGGCACTCCGGTATTATCCGAAACTTCTCCGGAACACTTCCGGTGTCCGAATATACTCGTCCAATATATCAATATTTATGTCTCGACCATTTCGAGACTCCTCGTCATGTCCGTGATCACATCCGTGACTCCGAACTACCTTCGGTACATCAAAACACATAAACTCATAATATCGATCGTCACCGAACGTTAAGCGTGCGGACCCTATGGGTTCGAGAACTATGTAGACATGACCGAGAGTCACTTCCGGTCAATAACCAATAGCGGAACATGGATGCTCATATTGGTTCCTACATATTCCACGAAGATCTTTATCGGTCAAACCACATAACAACATACGTTGTTCCCTTTGTCATCGGTATGTTACTTGCCCGAGATTCGATCGTCGGTATCTCAATACCTAGTTCAATCTCGTTACCGGCAAGTCTATTTACTCGTTCCGTAATGCATCATCCCGCAACTAACTCATTAGTCACATTGCTTGCAAGGCGTATAGTGATGTGCATTACCAAGAGGGCCCAGAGATACCTCTCCGAAACACGGAGTGACAAATCCTAATCTCGATCTATGCCAACCCAACAAACACCATCGGAGACACCTGTAGAGAATCTTTATAATCACCCAGTTACGTTTTGACGTTTGATAGCACACTAAGTGTTCCTTCGGTATTCGGGAGTTGCATAATCTCATAGTCATAGGAACATGTATATGTTATGAACAAAGCAATAGCAACAAACTAAACGATCATCGTGCTAAGCTAACGGATGGGTCAAGTCAATCACATCATTCTCTAATGATGTGATCCCGTTAATCAAATGACAACACATGTCTATGGCTAGGAAACTTAACCATCTTTGATTAACGAGCTAGTCAAAGTAGAGGCATACTGGTGACACTCTGTTTGTCTATGTATTCACACATGTATCAAGTTTCCGGTTAATACAATTCTAGCATGAATAATAAACATTTATCATGATATAAGGAAATATAAATAACAACTTTATTATTGCCTCTAGGGCATATTTCCTTCAATTTTCATCCACCAAGATCTAATGTTTCTCACGCCGGCCCAAAGGGACAAGTGCAAGTTTGCTAGTCCAAGTTAGGCCTTGACCAACCTCCATATCCTCGCAATGAAGGACACCCAAAGAAGATATGTGCAACCATCTCTTTCACCCTCTTACACATGCATCAAAGCACGCAACTTTCCCAACCTCTTTTAGCGAGACACTTTGCGGTCCAAACTATGTTCTGTATAGCAAGCAAGAAGGAAATTTTAAAGTTTGGAGGGGCCAGACCTTCGAAATGGTCTTGTTTATTGAAGTTAGCTTGACATCGAAAAATTGTGTTTTATATGCCGAGTAGACGCTGCTAGCCATGAACTTCCAAGAAATGGTGTCCTCCACCTCATCCTCAAGATGGGCATTAGAGAACATACTCCAAAACTCAATGTACCGATGAATGTGAGCTATAGAGAAATCTACATTAAGCTTAAGTCGTCGAATCCAAGCCGTCCACTTTTTCATACTGAAAGCTGCAAAAACAAGGGGGCAATATTCAATGGCCACTTGTCATCCAACCATGTCGAGTCCCAAAAAGGCGTCTTGGCTCCATTGCTGATAAAAATGGTCGTGCAGGCATTGAAAAGCTTCATGCCAATCCGTTTGTCTTGCTTTTATAGTAACCTCCCGTGAGAGCCCGCTGGCGCATTCATTGGATATGTTGAGTATGTCGTTGCATGTAAGCTCTATGCTTTTCTTTTGGGCGTGGCTAGGTCTCAGTTGAGTTGACTGAGACTTAATTCAATCTTCGTCAGGTGGCATAACATGTAAGGGGGGGAATCTGTTTTTTTATTGCATGGATCTCAATGTAAGTTTTTTACGAATTTTACAACAATTGATACATAACAAAGTCTCAGTCAACTGAGATTTAGCATGAAAGTTTCCTTTTTCTTGTTCTGATCTGTACGTGAGACGTAGTTGGTTCAGTTACTGCGCCTGTGCTACTAAGAAGGGAAAAAACCATCTCCAAAGTCGTCCCCAGCGCATTCAGCCAATGAATGGACTTCTGCTTGTGCTTAAGAAGGTGAAAAAGAAGAAAAACTTTAAGATCATCTTCCGCGCGCAATGTGCAGCACGCTAAATTATTTTTACAGCGCCAAAATAGCCTTTTTAGCGCACAGGAGGGCGCTTGCTCCAGCAGGCGCTGCAAAATAAGGCGCGACGCTATAGCTCCAGCAGGCGTTGCAAAATCCAGCACGCGCGAGCAACCGGTACTACGATGCAACACATACAAACAATATGAAACAACATATAGATAAAATACAAATAAATATGAAAACGATACTACAATGCATAGTTCAACCCAACACCACAAGCTAGTCCATACGATATAAATAAAAATAGATAAAAATGATACTACGATGCAAATATAGTAGATTACGCTCGACGATAAACTAGATAAACTACTCCTCGTTGTCGTCCTCCTCGGTGGTGTAGTCCGAAGACAGAAACGTGTCTTCCCACCGAGGATCATTGTCGTCCCAGGTCGACACAGATTCCAGTTCGCACTGGGCTTCTGCCAGTGCCTTTCGCTCACGCCTGTCCGCTCGATCCGCGGCTCGTTGCGCCGCTCCCATAACTCGTTCTCGGTAGCGACGTCCTCTGGGAAGCGCTCACTCCACGCCGCCATGGCGTGCTCATCCGCCTCGGCCATGAGGAGGCGGCGCTCCCGCCTCCGCTAGATGCGGCAGTCCTCCTCGGTGATTAGCCACGGCGGAGGCGCGAGGTCCTGCGCCTGGCGCGTCCACACGTCCGAGAATTCATCTGCGAACGTGGCCTCGCGAGGCGCCATGTGTCACACCCAGTGTTTTGTAACATGTCACTTGCATTAATAAAGCACGAAAATTTGGACCAACAAAAACTTTTGCATCATTTGGCTTTTATTTTGAAGTTGGTTTTCTCTCTGTGATTTTCAAGTGCTCTTTAAAGTCAACACACCTCCACATTCTATACTTCATGTCCTTGCCCCAAACTTCTTCCCAATGATCATGCCATGTGTAGAGTGCTATATGGTATTTTTCTACAAAAATAATTTGGCCAAATAGTATTTTCTAAATTTAGTTTTCCAAAAACCCCTGAATTGAGGTTTGCACTACAAGCACTTGATTTGGGGGATGAAAAATCTTTCAAAAGATGTATTTGACTCCTATTAGATATAAGACTCCAAAAAACCACAAAAATATAATTTTAAAAGGTATTTTCCTATTTTATTTAAAGGCTTTTTCTTAGGGCCAGAAATGGTCTTTAATAGGTTAAATTTTTTAACTATTTCAAAAATATTTGAGAAAATTCAGGAAAACTCATAGGACATATATTGCCCATATATAAGAGTTTCAACACATGGTCATGTTCAAAATATTGGACAAATCCCTCAAAAACCCTTTCTAGATATTTCAAGCTTTTGAAATATTTACAAAAGAAATATTCTCCAAAAATTCCAAGAAAATTCTAGCAAGTCACATATGCATAATATGACGACCCTGAAGAGTTTTAACTCAATCCAAATAGTTTTGGATCACATAAGTGGCCCAAAATCCTCTCTGTCCAGATTCAAGTTTGAACAACTTTACATTGTCAACTTTCTTCTTTTTCTCTCAAACTTGGTGGGCATACTCAAATACCCAAATAATGACACTGCACCAAGTGGTGCATCAAGGAGAAGAAATTAGCTTAGCTAGATCTAAGCAAATCCATTTCTGTTGATTTCTAGGGTTTACAAAAGTTGCATTGGCAACTTTACCCAAATGAACTCAAATTTGGTGGAACACCCTATTTTTATATGCCATTCCACCCTGTTAAGTCTCATGGCAAGTGTAATTCATTTTCTTGCCCAAACAAACAACAAACACCTTCTGCCACATTTCCAAAAACACCATTCTGACCCCTTCCACTAATCTCCATGGGCTCAAAGTTTACCACAGCCCCTCCTAGTCCCCCTCTAGCACCTGTATGCTCTTCTGCCCGAGAAAGCAATGATGAAGGGGGGGAACCCCATTTTTCTTCTCTGGACAGTGGATTCCTCCCCCTCTCTCAGCCTCCTTCTCTCCCCTCAGCTTTCCAGAGCATCCAAGGCTCCCCAGGACTTTTGCCCACACCTCTTGCAGCCTCCAGACACAAGTGGGCGCGCGCGGATGCGGGAAAGCCGCGGATGCCGGCCAAAGTCGCGCTCTGGAGCGCCTGGCAGGGCACTCGACCGTTGACGCCGCATCCCCCGACCACCTCGAGCCTCCCCCGCGCGCCAGTCGATGCCCCTCGACGTCCGCTCCACGCCAGCAGGCTGCCCACTTGCTCCCGCGCCCTCCTCTCTCTCCCGCAGCTCGTCCCGCTCCTCCTCTCTCTCCCTGGCACCCTAGACCTCTCCCACGAACACCCCCGAGCCCTCCATTCCCTCTCTAACGGCCACCCGAGCCGATCCCGCGGGCACCCGTAGGCCGCGCCTACGGTGGACTTCGGCCAGCCTATATAAGGCGACCCTGAGCCTCTCTCTCACTCCCTGTCGCCCCCCCCCCCCAACTTTACATTGTCAACTTTCTTATTTTTCTCTCAAACTTGGTGGGCATACTCAAATACCCAACTAATGACACTGCACCAAGTGGTGCATCAAGGAGAAGAAATTAGCTTAGCTAGATCTAAGCAAATCCATTTCTGTTGATTTCTAGGGTTTACAAAAGTTGCATTGGCAACTTTACCCAAATGAACTCAAATTTGGTGGAACACCCTATTTTTATATGCCATTCCATCCTGTAAAGTCTCATGGCAAGTGTAATTCATTTTCTTGCCCAAACAAACAACAAACACCTTCTGCCACATTTCCAAAAACACCATTCTGACCCCTTCCACTAATCTCCATGGGCTCAAAGTTTTACCACAGCCCCTCCTAGTCCCCCTCTAGCACCTGTATGCTCTTCTGCCCGAGAAAGCAATGATGAAGGGGGGAGAACCCCATTTTTCTTCTCTGAATAGTGGATTCCTCCCCCTCTCTCAGCCTTCTTCTCTCCCCTCAGCTTTCCAGAGCATCCAAGGCTCCCCAGGACTTTTGCCCACACCTCCTGCAGCCTCCAGACACAAGTGGGCGCGCGCAGATGCGGGAAAGCCGCGGATGCCGGCCAAAGTCGCGCTCTGGAGCGCCTGGCAGGGCACTCAACCGTTGACGCCGCATCCCCCGACCACCTTGAGCCTCCCCCGCGCGCCAGTCGATGCCCCTTGACGTCCGCTCCACGCCAGCAGGCTGCCCACTTGCTCCCGCGCCCTCCTCTCTCTCCCGCAGCTCGTCCCGCTCCTCCTCTCTCTCCCTGGCACCATAGACCTCTCCCACGAACACCCCCGAGCCCTCCATTCCCTCTCTAACGGCCACCCGAGCCGATCCCGCAAGCACCCGTAGGCCGCGCCTACGGTGGACTTCGGCCAGCCTATATAAGGCGACCCTGAGCCTCTCTCTCACTCCCTGTCGCCCCCCCCCCACACACACACACTCCTAATCAACCTCCCGCACCACCCATTTGTCTCCAGAGCGGCTCAAGCTCGAGATCGAGCTCGAGCTCCACCACCTCGGCTCGTCGGCGTTCGCGCGGTACATGCCTCCTCCGCCCCCGTGCTCTCTCGATCTGGAACCGTGCGACATCACTGACCCTTTCCCCTCTCTTCCCCGCTCTTTTTGCAGCGGGGAACAGCCGGAACCACCGACGCCCGAAGCACCTCCGCCGCGTGACCTCGTCGCCGGCGAACCAGGCTTCTCCAGCGACCACCTCAACCACCACCCGAACGGCGACATCCCCCTAAGTCCAACGGTGCCACCCGCTCGACCTGTCGTGCCCTGTAGCGTCGCCGGTGAGCTTGCAGCCCTCAAGAAGGAGAAGGACCTGAAGACTTTGAAGGCCAAGCCAACCAAGGCAAGCAGCCCTTTGACCATGATTCACCCCTCTTGTTCATCGATAAATTTTCCGTATGGATGATGACGTTGTTGAATATGAACTGGATATAATTGTTGCATTGATGCATGCCCATTGGTACTTGCATGTTCGTAGCTCTACCCTGTGCTAGGGATGCGATGGAAAATACTTGATATTGACGCATGATATTGCATCTATGCCATGATCATCTCTTGGTTACAATTCTTTGAAAACCCCATCGGGTGCCCCTAATGCCCGTGGGTGATGTTGAACTAAGGTCACCACTTGAGGGTGAAGTGGTGTACCAGAGAAAGCTTTTTGTGTGAGAGTAAAATGATGGATTAGATTTAGGTGTGATTACCGTCCCAACTAAACATGTGCAACCACTCTACCCCTTATGGGACGGGGCATTATTCATTACCTAGGCTGATACTAGCATGGTGCCCACATTACTAGTGCCGGGAGTGACATGAGGTCACTCTCGGGACGGGGTCGTGCTCGGATAGGCGGCCATGACTGTTTTCACAGGGCACCGGAAACACCGTTGGTCCCTTCGTGTATGAGTGATAATGTGAAAGGACAGAGTCCCACGATCTTTTGTTTATACACGAGGGTCGTGTACCAATGAGTGGACCCTATGTTAGTGTCGTCTAGGGAAAGATAATGATCGGGTGCTTCTCCCGAGTACTTGAGGTACTGCGGGATCGTGGATGACACGAAAGCTTCCCGGATCTTGTGGGTAAAGTGCGCTACCTCTGCAGAGTGTCAAACTATTCGAATAGCCGTGTCCACGGTCATGGACAGTTGGGTGGTGCTACTTAAACTATGTCCAGAAATTTTACGAACCTGGTGCCTTTGTGTGTGGAAGAGAATCTATTTGTGTCAAGGTGGTGACTTGACATGTCAAATGAGCTAGCCTTGATCCAAACTCTATTTATGTTGATATCTATAACCGTTCTCATGGTTACTGAAGTTCATTGATGCATACCTTACAAGTTGATAGGACATCTCAACTAGCATGAAGTTAGGGTGCTTTCTCGTTGTTACAACTTCCATTGCTACTTCGAACCAAAACATGGGTTGCTTGCGAGTACATTCAAAGTACTCATTGGCTTGCCACTGGTTATTTAATTGGCCAGGCATGGAAGAACAGGAGTTCGAAGAAGAAATCTTTGGAGACGAACATGCGAACTAGGACGCTTTCCCATTCAGAATGCTTGTAGGGTTAAGGTAGATGGCATGGGTTCTACTTATCAACGAAGATTCCCACTGTTTAAGTTTATTTGGTATTCAACCCTTGAGGCTTTATCTATGTAAGATTTGACCATAATGGTCATAATTTGTGTAAGACGATATGTATGGATGTAAGACTCTTGTTATTTCAGCTTCTGTGTGTTCAGTGAGCATTGATCTCTGGGATCACTGTACACGTGCATTCGATGATCACGACTTATGAGTCGGGGTCCCCAAAGAGCTGGTATCAGAGCCATCCTGACTGTAGGAAGCCTTAGTTAGCATGGACGTTAGTTAGAATGAGACTTTTTACAAAATTACCTATATACCTACTTTTTCTAAAAATATCCCGAACATGGGTCACATTTCCTCTATTGACCCTTCCCCTTCCACTTTTGTAGATGGTCGTCATACCCGAGGACTTCCTGGCCACCGGATTTCCCGTGCTTCTTGAGGACAGCCTCAAGAAGTGCCAGTTCACTCGAGCCCCCACCTTCTCCTACCACGAGCACTGGATCAACAACACTAAGAAGGTGTATCACGTGGAGCTAGTCGTGAGGGCGAACAACTCCCCGACGAGCTGGTTCTTTGAGGGACCCTAGATGGCGACCCTGCTCCTCGCCGTTGAGACTGCTGCCCTCAAGGCGCTGACTCGCCTCCGGGATCTTCTGCCAAAGATGGCAAGTGAGCCAGCCACCCGTTACTTGCCTTATCGGAAGGAGGGTGATGACGAGAGCAGCGCACCAGCCCCACCCATGGACGAAGGACTTCCCCTCCGTTTCCAGACCTACTTCAGCTTGTGTGCTGATAGCCTAGCACAGCACCTGGCCTCGGAGTCGATGGAGCTTCGGAAGGAACTCCACGAGACCAAGGAACTTCTCCGCCTAGCTCAGATAAAGGCGGACAGGATCAAGAAGGATGGTGCACCCCCTGGACAGCCCGTTGTTGCCTATCGAGGCGGACGACCCCCACAAGGTACGCATGCCAAGGGATCATCTCAGCCACGCCGTATGACAGCGAAGGACTATCACAACCTCTTCACGGTGCCACCGGCGAAGCAGCGTCGTGTTCAACTCCTCCACTCCCCCACTCCCTCAAGTGACGAAGAAACTGAGACGGATGAAGATGAGGAGGAAGACCCAGAGGAGCCGGAATACGCGACCGAGCATTCCACCACTTAGACATCGTTCAGGACTAGGATAGGCCAGTCCGTAACCCTTAAGGTAGGATAGGTCGTGTACCCCTTATCCAAAGTCGAGTCCATGTAATGGTTCGAATGAAACCATGTTGCGTTGTGTTTGCTTTCGACTTGTTTTGATGGAAGTCGTACTTTCCCTTCGGGAACTTGTAAACGACTACATCGCCCATTTGGTTTTAATGCATGAGTTTGGCCCTTCTGGCCCTTGCTTAACTTAAAATTGTGTCACCCCCACCCCCTTACTAGGCGCCCATCTACACTGTTTTCCCTCATTTTTATCCCAATCATGAGACCTTGACCGCTCCAACAGGATGCCTGTTGTAACTCGTACTGGTACCTCTACCCAGCAGCAAGAAGCCGGAGGTTCTGCCGAAGCAAGAGCCAGCCAGGTCCAAGCCCAAGGACAGACTCCACCGCCACCACCTCCCCCGAACATGGACATGGCTTAGCTTCTCCAAGCCTTCCAAGAGGAACGCCAAGCCAACACTGCAGCCCTCCAGGTGATTGCTCAAGCTGTCACCAACAACCGCCAGCAGGCAGGGAATGGCAATGGATGTTCCATGTTGGCAGAGTTCAAGAAGCATGCACCACCCACCTTCATCGAGACTGCTGAACCCCTGGACGCAGACGACTGGGTCCGCACCATTGAGGATCTGTTAGAACTAGTCGGCTGCACTGAAGACCGTGAAAGGGTGGCTTATGCTGCTCACTATCTCAGGGGAACTGCCAGAGCTTGGTGGGATGGATTTAGGGTCATGCATGCTGGGAAAAACATCACTTGGAATGAATTCAAGGCAGAATTCCGCAAGGCCCATATTCCTTCCGGAATTATGGCCATCAAGAAGCATGAGTTCCGGGCCCTAAAGCAGGGAAGTAGCACTGTCAAGGAGTACATGCAGAAGTTCAGCGTTCTATCAAGGTATGCTCCTGAAGATGTCAGCACTGATGCTGCCAAAAGAGAGCGCTTCATGGAAGGCCTTAACCAGACTCTGCAGTACTTGCTTGTTGTGTGTGACTGCCCAACCTTTCCTGATCTGGTGAACAAGGCACTCATGCTTGAAGACAAGTGACGTGCTTTGGATGATACCTGTAAGCGCAAGATGATCAACAAGGGTAGCTCTAGCAACCAAAAGCCTCGCCCATAGCAGCCAACCCCGGTCAAGCCAACCTATCAGCAGCCAAGAGCCCCTGCACCTCGCACCAACTATCAGCCTCAGTAGCACGCCAACCCCAGGCCAGCTTACAACAACCCAATAACAGTGGCGGCAACAAGACCAACAAGTCGAACCAAGTCACTTGCTTTGGATGTGGTCAGTCCGGACACATCTCAAGGGCGTGCCCCAACAGGTAGCCCGATGCTCCGCGCCCCAATGTGCAGAACCCAGGACAAGGTCGCGGACTGCCACCAAGGAACCAAGCTCCCCGCAACCCGCCCAACAATGGCAAGGGTCGTGTGAATCACGTCACTGCAAAAGAAGCTCAGGAAGACTCGGACGTCGTGCTGGGTACGTTCCTTGTCAATTCATCACTTGCAACTGTCTTGTTTGATTCTAGATCCACACATTCATTTGTTACCCAAAAGTTTGCATTAAAAAGTGGCATGACCCCTACACCCCTGAATAATCACATGGTGGTACAAACCCCCGGAGCAGAGATGAGAGCCAAGATAGGCTGTAAAGGAGTCGGAATCGTCATTAACGGGGTAGATTTCCTAGCAGACCTTATCATCTTAAGGTCACAAGGCTTGGATGTGATCTTAGGAATGGATTAGCTCATCAAGCACCAAGGCTTGTTAGATTATGCCAACCGGACTGTCACAGTGACCAATGACCAAGGAGTTGAAGTTAAGTTTGCTTCCAACCCCTCCTCTGCTCGAGACGCCCAAGTCAATTGTCTGTCTGATATTGGATTGGAGCAAGTGCCAGTAGTATGCGAGTACCCTGATGTCTTTCCTGATGAGCTACCGGGAATGCCTCCTGACCGTGACATTGAGTTCATTATCGAGCTCATGCCCGTAGCAGGACCCATCTATAAGAAGCCTTATAGAATGAGATCGGAGGAGTTAGCAGAATTGAAGAAGCAACTGGCCGAGCAATTGAGGAAAGGATTCATCCATCCTAGTGCCTCACCTTGGGGATCACCTATTATGTTTGTGGCAAAGAAGGACGGTACCATCCGCTTGTGCGTTGACTATCGCTCCCTCAATGAAGTTACAATCAAGAACAAGTATCCACTTCCCAAGATTGAAGATCTGTTTGATCAACTCAATGGGGCCAAGGTGTTCTCCAAGATCGACCTCAGATCTGGGTACTAGCAGCTGAAAATCAGACCCCAAGATATTCCGAAGACGGCATTGTAACCAGATATGGCCTGTATGAGTGCACGGTCATGTCCTTTGGATTGACCAATGCCCCAGCTTACTTCATGTATCTCATGAATAAGGTCTTCATGGACTATTTGGACAAGTTTGTTGTCGTCTTCATTGATGACATTCTTGTCTTCTCGAAGACGGAAGAAGAGCACGAGCAACACTTGAGGATGGTCCTAGACAAGCTTCGAGAGCACCAACTGTACGCCAAGTTCAGCAAGTGCGAATTTTGGCTGCATGAAGTTGGATTCTTGGGTCACAAATTGGCTGCTGAAGGATTTTCAGTGGATCCCACCAAGATTCAAGCTGTGACTGAATGGCAAACCCCAAGCAATGTGAAGGAAGTCAGAAGCTTCCTCGGACTCGCAGGATATTACCGCAAGTTCGTTGAAGGATTCTCAAGCATTGCCCAACCCATGACCCAGCTCTTGAAGAAGGACAAGAAGTTTGAGTGGACGCCGAAGTGCGAAGAGAGCTTCCGGGAGCTGAAGAAGAAATTGACCACTGCCCCAGTTCTGGCTACACCTGATATTCACAAGGAATTTGTGATATATTGTGATGCCTCGCGAACTGGACTGGGAAGTGTTCTGATGCAAGAAGGCAGAGTCGTAGCTTACCTTTCAAGGCAACTACGGCCTCATGAAGAGAACTATGCTACTCATGATCTTGAGTTAGCAGCAGTGGTTCATGCCCTGAAGACATGGCGACATTGCCTCCTAGGAAAGCGGTGTGAGATATACACGGATCACAAAAGTCTGAAGTATATTTTCACTCAAAAGGAACTAAACAGAGGCAGAGAAGATGGCTAGAATTTATCAAGGATTATGACCTCAGTGTTCAATACCACCCTGGAAAGGCTAATGTGGTAGCAGATGCCTTAAGCAGAAAGGCTTGTTCCTTGAATGCTATGATTAAGGAAAGGCTACCCGCCTTGTATGAAGAACTTGAAAGCTTCGGGTTGGAAGTGGTTGCACCAGGATTCTTCGCCAACCTCGAAGTCAAGCCTACCTTGATGGATGATGTTATGGAAGCTCAGAAGGGACACGAAAGTATCGAAGGCATCAAGAGGAAGATCAAGGCAGGCAAAGCCCCAGGTTTCTCAGAGGATAAGCAAGGAGTTGTGTGGTTTGGGAATCGCATTTGCGTACCCAACAAGATTGAGCTCAAGAACTTGATCTTGCAAGAAGCTCATGACACCCCGTATTCCATCCATCCCGGAGGAACCAAGATGTATCAAGACCTGAAGAAAAGATTCTGGTGGCACAGGATGAAGAGAGATATTGCCACCTATGTTGCTAAGTGTGATGTTTGCCAAAGGGTCAAGGCTGAATATCAGTGACCTGCTGGATTGCTCCAACCACTCAAGGTTCCCGAGTGGAAATGGGATAAAGTCGGAATTGATTTCATCACTGGACTCCCCAGGTCAAACAAGGGACATGACTCCATCTGGGTCATAGTCGACCATTTGACCAAGGTAGCCCATTTCATTCCTGTCAAAACTACCTATGATGGCAACCAGCTGGCAACTCTTTACATCAACCGAATCGTAAGCCTTCATGGTGTCCCTAAGGAGATTGTGTCAGATCGAGGAATCCAGTTTACCTCAAGGTTCTGGAAGAAGTTCCAAGAAGCTATGGGAACCAAGTTTTCCTTCAGCACTGCCTTCCACCCACAGACGGGAGGTCAGACAGAACGAGTGAATCAGATACTCGAAGATATGCTCCGAGCCTGTGTCTTAGCATATGGAGCTAAATGGGAAGATTGCCTCCCTTTTGCCGAATTATCCTACAAAAACAGTTATCAGTCAAGCCTCCAGACGGCACCATTTGAGGTGTTGTACGGACGCAAGTGTCGCACACCCCTCAATTGGTCGGAAACCGGAGAAGGGCTAGTTTTTGGACCAGATGTTCTCCGTGAAGCGGAAGAGCAAGTTCAGCTAGTCAGAGAGCGATTGAAGATCGCCAAGTCAAGACAGAAGAGCTATGCCGACACTCGTCGCCGACAAGTGAACTTCCAAGTCGGAGACCATGTGTACCTGCGAGTAACTCCTCTTAAAGGAACCAAGCGTCTCCACATCAAGGGAAAGCTCGCACCAAGATTTATCGGCCCCTTTAAGATCACCGCACGATGAGGAGAAGTGGCTTACCAGTTGGAACTGCCACCTGAACTATCCGACGTGCACAACGTGTTCCACGTGTCACAACTCCGGAAGTGTCTCCAAGTTCTAGACAAGCCTGATCTCTACAAGGACGTCGATCACCAAGCCGTTGACCTTCAGCCTGATTTGACCTACCGCAAGAGGCCCATCTGCATTTTGGATGAAGCAGAACAAAGTACGCGAAGCCGCACCATCAAGTACTTCAAGGTCCAGTGGAGCAACCACACTGAAGTAGAAGCAACCTGGGAACGTGAAGACTACCTTAGGTCCGAGTTTCCTGATCTCTTTTAAAGCCTAGTTTAGGAATCTCGGGGACGAGATTCTTGTAAGGGAGGTAGGTCTGTCACACCCAGTGTTTTGTAACATGTCACTTGCATTAATAAAGCATGAAAATTTGGACCAACAAAAACTTTTGCATCATTTGGCTTTTATTTTGGAGTTGGTTTTCTCTCTGTGATTTTCAAGTGCTCTTTAAAGTCAACACACCTCCACATTATATGCTTCATCTCCTTGCCCCAAACTTCTTCCCAATGATCATGCCATGTGTATAGTGCTATATGGTATTTTCTTACAAAAATAATTTGGCCAAATAGTATTTTCTAAATTTAGTTTTCCAAAAAACCCTGAATTGAGGTTTGCACTACAAGCACTTGATTTGGGGGATGAAAAATCTTTCAAAAGATATATTTGACTCCTATTAGATATAAGACTCCCAAAAACCACAAAAATATAATTTTAAAAGGTATTTTCCTATTTTATTTAAAGGCTTTTTCTTAGGGCCAGAAATGGTCTTTAATAGGTTAAAAAAATAATTGTTTCAAAAATATTTGAGAAAATTCAGGGAAACTCGTAGGACATATATTGTCCATATATAAGAGTTTCAACACATGTTCATGTTCAAAATATTGGACAAATCCCTAAAAAACCCTTTCTGGATATTTCAAGCTTTTGAAATATTTACAAAAGAAATATTGTCCAAAAATTCTAAGAAAATTCTAGCAAGTCATTTATGCATAATATGACGACCCTGAAGAGTTTCAACTCAATCCAAATAGTTCTGGATCACATAAGTGCCCCAAAATCCTCTCTGTCCAGATTCAAGTTTGAACAACTTTACATTGTCAACTTTCTTCTTTTTCTCTCAAACTTGGTGGGCGTACTCAATTACCCAAATAATGACACTGCACCAAGTGGTGCATCAAGGAGAAGAAATTAGCTTAGCTAGATCTAAGCAAATCCATTTCTGTTGATTTCTAGGGTTTACAAAAGTTGCATTGGCAACTTTACCCAAATGAACTCAAATTTGGTGGAACACCCTATTTCTATATGCCATTCCATCCTGTTAAGTCTCATGGCAAGTGTAATTCATTTTCTTGCCCAAACCAACAACAAACACCTTCTGCCACATTTCCAAAAACACCATTCTGACCCCTTCCACTAATCTCCATGGGCTCAAAGTTTTACCACAGCCCCTCCTAGTCCCCCTCTAGCACTTGTATGCTCTTCTACGCGAGAAAGCAATGATGAAGGGGGGAGAACCCCATTTTTCTTCTCTAGACAGTGGATTCCTCCCTCTCTCTCTCAGCCTCCTTCTCTCCCCTCAGCTTTCCAGAGCATCCAAGGCTCCCCAGGACTTCTGCCCACACCTCCTGCAGTCTCCAGACACAAGTGGGCGCGCGCGGACGTGGGAAAGCCGCGGATGCTAGCCAAAGTCGCGCTCTAGAGCGCTTGGCAGGGCACCCGACCGTTGACGCCACGTCCCCCGACCACCTCGAGCCTCCCCGCGCGCCAGTCGATGCCCCTCGACGTCCGCTCCACGCCAGCAGGCTGCCCACTTGCTCCCCGGCCTCCTCTCTATCCCGCAGCTCATCCCGCTCCTCCTCTCTCTCCCTGGCACCCTAGACCACTCCCACGAGCACCACCGAGCCCTCCATTCCCTCTCTAACGGCCACCCGAGCCGATCCCGGGCACCCGTAGGCCGCGCCTACGGTGGACCTCGGCCAGCCTATATAAGGCGACCCCGAGCCTCTCTCTCACTCCCTGTCTCTCCCCCACACTCCTAATCAACCTCCCGCACCACCCATTTGTCTTCAGGGCCGCTCGAGCTCGAGATCAAGCTCGAGCTCCGCCGCCTCGGCTCGTCGACGTTCGCGCGGTACAGGCCTCCTCAGCCCCCGTTCTCTCTTGATCTGGAACCGCACGGCATCACTGACCCTTTCCCCTCTCTTCCCCGCTCTTTTTGCAGCCGGGAACGGCCGGAACCACCGACGCCCGAAGCACCTCCGCCGCGTGACCTCGTCGCCGGCGAACCAGGCTTCTCCGGCGACCACCTCAACCTCCACCCGAACGGCGACATCCCCCTGAGTCCAACGGTGCCACCCGCTCGACCTGTCGTGCCCTGTAGCGTCGCCGGTGAGCTCGTCGGCCCCTCTATCGCAGGGTTGAAGATGACAGGCGGGACCCACCAATCATCCTCACCTCTTCCTCGCCCCTCTCTCTCTCTCTCTCACTGACGCCCGGGCCCTGCCCGTCAGGTTTGAAAACCTGGCGCGCGTGCGCTGGCTCGCCGGGCCTCCTCTCCCTCTGGGCCTGCTGCGGTGCGGCTGTTCTCGCCCAGCAAGCATAGTGCCCTTTTTTCCTTTTCTGTGCAAACTTGCAAAAATTCCACAGAATTAAATAAATATCCAAATGCAATAATTCCAGCTCCTAAATTCTTGTAAAAATTTCACCTATTTAATGGTGTAACTTTCATACATGCCCAACCAACTTTTCTATACTGTTCAAATTTAAATTCCAATTTGAGCAATTAAATCCCTGTTTGAAAATCAACTGCTCTGTCCCTGTAGCTCCAAATCCAAAACTAAGAATTTTCCCCTTCTTAGTTTTCCTCCTAGTATTTAACAAAAATAAGTTGACATTTTTCTGCGCACCTTGACTTTTCTATTTTTATTATTGCCTGATTTTCCCGTTGTTTTTGTTGCGACGAATAGATCCTGTGTTTGACGATTGGAGAAGAAGAAGGAGAAGGACCTGAAGACTTTGAAGACCAAGCCAACCAAGGCAAGCAACCCTTTGACCATGATTCACCCCTCTTGTTCATCGATAAATTTTCCGTATGCATGATGACGTTGTTGAATATGAACTGGATATAATTGTTGCATTGATGCATGCCCATTGGTACTTGCATGTTCGTAGCTCTACCCTGTGCTAGAGATGCAATGGAAAATACTTGATATTGACACATGATGTTGCAACTATGCCATGATCATCTCTTGGTTACAATTCTTTGAAAACCCCATCGGGTGCCCCTAATGCCCGTGGGTGATGTTGAACTAAGGTCACCACTTGAGGACAAAGTGGTGTACCAGAGAAAGCTTTTTGTGTAAGAGTAAAATGATGGATTAGATTTAGGTGTGATTACCGTCCCAACCAAACATGTGCAACCACTCTACCCCTTATGGGACGGGGCATTATTCATTACCTAGGCCGATACTAGCATGGTGCCCACATTACTAGTGCCGGGAGTGACATGAGGTCACTCTCGGGACCGGGTCGTGCTCGGATAGGCGGCCATGACTATTTTCACAGGGCACCGGACACACCGTTGGTCCCTTCGTGTATGAGTGATAATGTGAAAGGACAGAGTTCCACGATCTTTTGTTTATACACGAGGGCCGTGTACCAACGAGTGGACCATATGTTAGTGTCGTCTAGGGAAAGATAATGATCGGGTGCTTCTCCCGAGTACTTGAGGTACTGCGGGATCGTGGATGACACGAAAGCTTCCCGGATCTTGTGGGTAAAGTGCGCTACCTCTGCAGAGTGTCAAACTATTCGAATAGCCGTGTCCACGATCATGGACAGTTGGGTGGTGCTACTTAAACTATGTCCAGAAATTTTACGAACCTGGTGCCTATGTGTGTGGAAGAGAATCTATTTGTGTCAAGGTGGTGACTTGACATGTCAAATGAGCTAGCATTGATCCAAACTCTATTTATGTTGATATCTGTAACCGTTCTCATGGTTACCGAAGTTCATTGATGCATACCTTACAAGTTGATAGGACATCTCAACTAGCATGGAGTTAGGGTGCTTTCTCGTTGTTACAACTTCCATTGCTACTTTGAACCAAAACATGGGTTGCTTGCGAGTACATTCAAAGTACTCATTGGCTTGCCACTGGTTATTTAATTGGACGGGCATGGAAGAACAGGAGTTCGAAGAAGAAATCTTTGGAGACGAACATGCGAACTAGGACGCTTTCCCAGTCAGAATTCCTGTAGGGTTAAGGCAGATGGCATGGGTTCTACTTATCAACGAAGATTTCCGCTGTTTAAGTTTATTTGGTATTCAGCCCTTGAGGCTTTATCTATGTAAGATTTGACCATAATGGTCATAATTTGTGTAAGACGATATGTATGGAGTAAGACTCTTGTTATTTCAGCTTCTGTGTGTTCAGTGAGCATTGATCTCTGGGATCACTGTACACGTGCATTCGGTGATCACGACTTATGAGTCGGGGTCCCCACAGCCATGTCGCCGCGTCGTATGCGCGGCGGCCTCGTGGGCGGTCTCGAACGTCCCGAGACCAAGGCGTGTATTACCAGAGCGGATCTCCGTGTAATACACGCCGGAGGGGCGGGCGCGGACGCCGCTATAGCCGGAGCTGCTCCGGGCGCGCGGCGGCATGTCAGCGGCGAGGGAGAAGACGCTGGAGGTGGCGGCGGGGCGCTGGAGGCGAGGAAGAAGGGGACGGCGACGGCGGGGCACCGGCAGAAGCGGGAAGAAGGGAGAGAGAGGCAACGCAGATGGCGGTTAGCGGGCGCCCGCCGCGGGTTTTATAGAGCGCGCTGAATGCCACGCACCAAAACTGCCGCGCGGGTTGCCGCTTTTTCGCGCGCGCGCAGTTTTCTTTCCGGCGCCAAACCGGCTCGCACGCGTAAAAGACGCATTTTTTTCCCGCACTGGCCGTTTCTGGCACACCTGCTGGAGATGCTCTAAGGATGAAAAAAATGAAAGAATTTTGGGCGTGCACTGATGCACAGGTCAGCAGAGCAGGCTGCTAGCAACAACTTCTTTGCAGACGTCGTTGCATACTTGCACGCACAGGTCCATCCAGAAGCTTAAAAATGCTTGCGAAAAGAAAATTTAAAACGAGCCCTCATGTCACCCATTTGTCTTTAGGTGTCAGCTATCCCTTCCAGAGAGTAGCTTAATACTATCATTTTTAAGCTCTGTAAAGTGATATAAACGCTCTTATTTCTCTAAAGAGGGAGTATTTTCTTTCCCAGCTTGTCCGTCATCTCCTCCATATTCTTCCGAGCACGTCAGCGCGAGGTTCTCAGGCATTCTTCAGACACAGCCACACAGGCACGCAGCTTTGCAATAATAAGCTACTCACTCCATCAGAATTACTTGTCTCAAAAATGGATGTATCTAAAACTAAAATACGTCTAGATACATCCATTTCTGCAATAAGTAATTCCGAACGGAGGGAGTACCTACTAGTAGTACTGTGATTAGCCGCATGGAACTTCTAGAATGATTTTCTTTTTTGAACCGAGGTATTTTCATTAAAAAAATATATACAAAAGTACAACTTCTAGAATGATCCCACTAAAAAAGTCAAGATGGGGCTGTCATAACGGAAGCAGATAACAATCCAAGAGAAATGATGGGCAGAGCAGAGCGATCGACCTGCCGAGATTTGTCTCCTCCTTTGACCTACATAGGCCAAACAAATAAAACTAAACTGGTAAATCATCGCTACGTAGCACGAATCGCAGGAGCCGTTGACTCGTTCAAGACGACCCGTGTTAGTTTAATCGGCACGATAAGCTTGAGAGAAGCAGCGGAGATCGGTCCACGGCTTGCACAGCAATCAAACCTTACCGCGGCCGGCCGGCGGGTCAGCGGAAACTCAGCTAGCGCTCGCGAATCACTGCGTACGTACCTGACATTCTGCTACTAAATCATGAGCAGAGAAAATTGGGCAACCGGCAGGGAAATCACGAGGGTGACCGACGTCGTGACCTCGCGCCGCTGGTGGAATCAATGCGGGCAACCCGTACGCTGCTCATCAGGTCATGATCGAGCTAGTTGGAGACGGGCGGAACTAGCTGGAGACTTGGAGTCAATTTATCTGCACAGGCTGATAAACCAACTGTACGAGTAGTTTTTATGTGCGAGCTCGACGGGCAACCAACAGGATCGACGGCAAGGGTGTCCGGATACGCAGTTACGTACGCATGCACCTCGTGGATTACTTGGTGCATATTCGTACAAAAACTATGGGTTTGATGATGTTACTTAGAAATTGTTATCGATCCGTCGGTTGATCGAGTTATACGTCACCACTGATACAGTCTCTCTACAAATCGTGATTATCCGGTTGCACCTTTTTTTATTATTAAATTAAAACCGTGGAACGTCGAGCATAGAACAATTTCCCATGCATACAATTCAGAAGCAGACGTACGCTCTGTATAAATTATGGGACGTGTCGCTTTGCTCTCTGTCTGAAGATTCTCACCGTTTTCTTTCTTCTTGTTGTTAACGGCTTAACGCGGACACAGTACTGGAGTAGTATTTCCCATCTCTACACCAGGTCAATCGTGGCAAGCAAGGCATGAAAATTGAATAGTACTATCTGACACCTCCGCGCTTGACCCAGCGCGCGCCAGGACACCGCCCCGCGGCCTTCAAATGATCGAGTCGCCCCCGACTTCCAGATTCCAGTCACCCAGCCCCACAGAGGAACAGCTAAACAAATTAAGAGCGACACCGGAGCAAGTTACAGCCAGCTTCAGCTTGGAAGTTATCCCCTTTATAAGCAGTTCTTGACAGGGAGTGGTAAACGGTATTATGCCGGAAGAAATGGTGCTCTGCGGCACGGCCAGCTTCAAGGACGTTGACAAGGAAGAGCCGATGAGTGGCGGAGGCAAGCAGGCGCAGAGGAAGGAGAAGAAGAAGCCGGGCGCCGGGAAGAAGGAGAACCCGTACGCGTCGCGCGGGCTCGACAAGTTCTCCATGGTGCTCGCGGAGCTCGAGTCCCGGCGGGAGAAGGTCCTGCGCCGCGTCGACGGCGGCGACCACGTCATGGTCCGGTTCGTGCAGTCCGAGACCAAGGGCTGGGTGCCCATCGTCGTCAAGCTGCCCGCGGAAGAGCCCGCCGCCAAGGCCGAGCCAAAGAAGAAGTGCAAGTTCAAGCTGGCCGTCTCGTCCACGCCTCCGCCCACGCAGCCGCCGTCGCCGCGGACGGAGTCCACCAGCCCGAGAGGAGGAGACGACGCCGTCATGCACGTCGCGCCTGCGACGGCGCCGGCGGTCGCTGCAGCGCCGACGAAGAAGAAGGCTTCGCCCGCCGGGAGGTGGTCGTGGGCGGACAAGGCGATTAGGCCGAGCCAGTACTGGCCGTTCGTGGCGGTGCTGCTCTTGCTGAGCCTGGTCGTGTTCGGGAGGATGTTCGCCATCTGCTGCACCTCCATCTGGTGGTACCTCGTGCCCATCTTGAACGGCGAGGATGGAGGACCGAGATCCATGGGCAAGACCGGCAGGCATCTCGGCAAGAAGGCGAGCGAAGAAGATCGGCGAGAAGATTACTTGGGCGTCATTGCCTCCTTCACATGGCAAGAAGGGCAGCTCTGGCGACCATGAGGTGATTTCGCCTAGAAGGTCACATGGCAAGAAGAGCAGCTCCGGCGACCATGAGGTGATTTCGCCCAGAAGATCACATGGCAAGAAAAGTAGTAGCTCCGGCGACCATGACGTGATTTCACCTAGAAGCCATGCACATGGGAAGAAAGGGTAATTCGCACTTAGAAGGTCGTGTTGTAAATAGTCGTCAAACGGGGTGGCCAGAAAGATCAAATTTCAGGTTTTATCTTTCCTACCGTTCTCCGGTTTTTGTTGTTCTTTTTCTCAAAGGAAAAAAGAGCTGATTGTAGATTTGTAATGGAAGTGTCCATGTACACCAGATCAGCCCCTTCATGTGTGGCTACTCAAACAAAGTGTTCAGAAAATTCGGGCAACATGCGTAACGATTTTAGGTATAAATTCCGTACACTAAGAACTTCTTGGTTCAGGCTGGCCACGTGTGATCCCGATACATCGTTGATTTGATCATTGGTGCATGCCAATTGCATATGATTTGGTGCTTGACATCCTCTTGGATGACTGCTGAAAATGCAAAGGCGTTTAGCCATATGACGGAGATAAACATGTGAATTGCTGCTATGATGTTTGATGTCACACATTGGTCATTGGTCTACTTTGTTACCGTCATAAAATAGGCTTTCGTCTCGCTTTTTTCTATCTCTACTTCTCTACTAGTATCTTTTACTTAAAAAATAAGTAATGTTGCAAAACTCTTTGTCAGTCGGTCCCCCTCTCATCACATCTCCCCATAGATTTATTTCATCCAGACTTTTTTTTCCAGCACATCATATTTGATCACACCTTCCCAGTGCACCCCTCAATCACGTTGATTACTTACCTTCTGAACCAATTTCACCTTAATATACTTACCAAATTTATCATCAAACTATAAGGTAAATCACCGCACTTTTCCAGTGCGCTGCTTAATCGTATTAATTACTTACCCTCTATACCAATTTCACCTTAATTTGCTGCTTAATTGTATTAATTACTTACCCTCTATACCAATTTCATCTTAATTTACTTACCAAACTTCTTATCAAACTATAAAGCAAATCACGGGCAGGATTTAGTAAACATTTATTTGCACAACCACATTAATATGGATAGCTAATTCACGAGCTAACATACTATAATATACATATCCCGTTGCAACGCACGGACATGGTCCTACTATATAGATATAAAGCAACACCCCAAAGTACACGGTCAAACGATGCAATATGATAAAGAGGCCCTCTTACAAAGCATGTCTAAAGATACAACATGAAGCACAAAACTAGTCTACCACCTTGTCGAGGCCAAATCAATGACTCCTGAACTCCACGACAACGTCATAGGAGGGTGACGGTGCCAAGGGCTTTCACCCGGAGCCCTAGCACAGCGACGAGACCCATGACAACATATTCAGGAAGAAAGCGGCACCCACGTGCATCACCGTTGCAAAAGCAAGAAGCTTTCGCTCGGAGACTCACCTGCACCACCCGGAGGCACCGTGGTCACCGCCGCAATGATGGCCAGACCATTCACACCAGATCTAGGCACCGTCACTTCCGTAGGAAGAGGACAAGTCCGAGCCTCCCGCCACCACACCCCTTGCCGCCCACACGGCCAAGAGGCGAAGCCACCACTACCACTACGGAGACTGCCGAAAAGCCAACCGTGTAGACCATCATCCGGGGTCGCCGCCCCGTCATCCTCGGACAAAATCATCACCGACGCCATAACACGTGGATGCCACCCCAACCAATCCTCAAGACTCCGCCCCCAATCGAGGGACCAAGTCCAACCCATGCACCGGCGGCTAGTCCACGTCGTCGCCCATCTTATAGACAACGCTACCGGGAAGGAGCGTGGGCATCGCCTCGTCAAATCTGGTCACTCCAGATCCAAAAGGAGGAGACACCCGTGGCAGCTGGCACCTCCGGCCACCAAGCAGTGGCAACCACATCCGTGGACTCCTCGTATCCCACTCCACCACCACCGTCCCACTGCCGAGGGTCACTACTCAAACATGCATCATATCGCCGCCGCGCGCACATGGGAGAAGAACAGCGTCGCCAACCCATTGTTGTCAGGCTGGCACCACCACCAACACGCTCCTGCCTCCATCGTCCGGAAGCACCTTAGAGGAGGCTGCCAACTACAGTCGTAGCCGCCCAGCCTACAGGGCCAGACCTGGTCACGTCGTTGCCATAGCCCGCTGAAGCGAGCGTCATTGACCCAGTGAGCACGCACCTCCACATCACGGTCGGCATGTTGTCGTCACGCCACCGTCGCATCCCTGCGCTGCTTCGCCAGGCACCAGCGCCGCATCCCGGAGCGGCCACCCAACCCCACGCCGAGGCCATCACGGGAGGCGCTCGGTCGTGTCCTATGGCGGCGGTGAGAGGGAGGAGCAAGGTGGAGAGAGCTCACGGTGACGGCTAGCTCACCCTCCTCGTCGCCGTGGGGCAACACGGGAGGGGATGGGGGCCGTCTACTTGGTTATCCAACCAAACACATCCTAACGGTTTCTAGATTCAGGCTAGCACATCACCATCTGTATGTATCTATCTAACCTTCTTTTTTGGCGGTTAGCATCAGCACCTATCCTGTAGTGGACAATGAATGAACGCCACCATGTGTATACTTCTAGTGGTTTAAAACCGATGAGTTTAAGTCAACCATGTGTCTTCTAGATGCTTGAAAACCTCACCTTTTTCTGAAGGTGCATAGAAACAGAAACTCATTGTTGAATGTTTGCTCTGACAAGCGAGGATTTCAAAAAAGACTTTAATTATGCACCTGGCCAACAGCGTCATTTCACGAACGGCTGAAATTCTTGCCACGTGCAAGCATGTGTTACACACCTCACTGCTCACTCTCAGTTTCAAGATAATCTAATAGTTGTTCAATCTAGTAATTTCTTTTAGATTAAGTCTTACGTGTTGTTTGACCGGTGAAAGACTTCCTTTGTTGAAATGTTATGTTATCTTTGTCTGGCTCCGATCTTTGGAAGCGATTAAACTTCTTCTAACTGCATTGTGATTTTTTGATTGGTCAGATGGGCAGAAGTAGAGGTGCTAATGGCAAAATTCTTACATCGGAAGATAAAGCCAAAACACACAATACAGAGCAGTAAGCGCTAAGAAAAGAACCAGACAGCCAAAACAGATACAAGATGCCGAGGAGCACGACTAAGTGCCTGTTCTGTTCCTCTCCGCTCCCGCCGCTGAGCTCACGGAGCGGAGCAGGTTGCTGCAGCTTTTCACGGAGCAATCTCAAACCGAGCTCCGCTGCTCCGCGGAGTGGAGAGAATCCAAACAAGGCCTAAGAAGACAAGCACAAAGAATTAATAAAATGCACACCGTTGAAGCCCTCACTAAAAACAGGCTGTAAGCACCGGACGTTATTTTGCTCTGAAATACAAGGCGCACCTCCGCCGATAGCCCACGCCCACAGCCACACCACCGTCTCAGAGCCCAACGACGCGCGCCAAAGAAGCGTGACGCCGGCGACCACCACCCGAGCCCCCTACTCGATGGGGGCAGATCGCTGCGTGCCACGACTCGCCGCTGCTAGATCAAGCTAGGCTTTGCCCGAAGGATGCCAAAGGTGGTGACAGGAGGGAAGGAGAAGCCAGGGGGGAGGAGGTTGCGCGGAGTGGCGCCGCCCGAGCCGTTGGGGGAAAGGACAACACGCGGGAGAGGGAAACTCTCTTACCACCTAACCAGTCTGCTAGATACTCATTGTTGAATGTTTGCTTTAACAACCAGGGAGAAGATTGAGAAATGAATTTAATTACTCTTTCCCTAAGTTTTAGTACAACTTAGGGAGTAAGATAATCGAACAGTTGGGACTCGGCACATCTAGAATGGAGCGTAACTGCAGTGGGTTTTGTGATTGATCAAATGAGCAGATGTAGAGGTGCTAAAGGCGAAACTCTTACTGAAGCAAACACTAACTTTTGTTAAGCTCGAACTTTCGGTATCAACTAGGTGCCACCACAATAGCTGTAATAGCTTATACTGTGGGACGGAGGGAGTACAAATCAGCGACTCGGACGGAATGATTTTACTGTTAGACTAATGACGAGAAGTAAAAGGAGACAAAAAACGAATAGTGAACATCACAATGATACAGACCACAGAATACAACCAATTCTCCTCCTTATGACATGTAATTTCACAACTCATCATATCCTTTGCGCCATCAATCCTGAATCACATTGAGATGAATAGATGTTAGAAAATAGAAATGGTTACGGAAAATCACATTGTACAGAACAGAGTAATGATACAAGACAAGCGCCGGAAAATTCTCACTGCCCATCAGACTAGCCAAGAAAGAAGACATATTTTTTCCAAGAGAGTTCAAAATAAACATATAAATTATGGACAGTTTATAAATGTACCCAAAATAGCAAAAACCACAACTTCCGTTATCCTGAAAATTTAATTAGGCCCAGGGGTGGCAATTTTACTCAAAGACATGATTAATTCCATATGTTTCTTTAATACAGGGCAAGTGGAGGCAAACTATCTGCATTTTAAACTTCTGAACAGGTATTTGCCCGATACTACTACCTCTGTTCGCTGATGTAAGACGTTTTGGCAGTTCACGTCTTACATTAGTGAACAGAGGTAGTATTTAATAAGGCCACGGTGTCAAGTTTCCTCATCAATACTGCGCCCCATGATCCTGTTATGTTAAATCTCCATGAAGATACATGTATGCATGTGAACTGAAGCACTGCCAAATAATGTTCCTCATGTTACACACGTTTCAAATTTGAAGACGAGCCACGTTCTGGTAATATATTTGGCAGGAACCATGAAGGAATGCTTCAGTTGTAATGGAGCATGCAGTCACAGAAATGCAAAAATCGGAGTTGGAAACTTTTGGCATAAAACTTGACATGGTAACTTACCCTGAATCTCTTCCTATGATCTGATTCGATCCGCGAGGTGTAATGTTTCTTCCTTCCATGTACCGGTGCATCTGTTTCTTCTAGTTTGTTATGTGCAGGCTCGCATTGTGCATTACGAAAGAAACCTTCCCTGTCCCAAGTCACATCATAGTTCACTTTCAACCGCGATCCTTCCTTTAAAAACAAAATAAATGAGTCAGCTTTCATTATGCTTTCTAACACAGAATGCAAAGACTTACTAGATGTTAATCTGTATTGTGTAGTGACTAGGGTACAGAGACTAGAAGCCATCAGTTACTAGCTATTGGTTAGCAACACTTGTAAAAAATTCTATCAAAATGTGTGAACCCTTGAGAAAATATTGATGGGGTGAATTCAAAGGAATATACTCTCTAAACTCTACATCTCTTTTACTTATTTAGTTGATGATCATCATGTCAAAAGTATTTGTAATGGTATTTCCTTCTCTTATTCAATAGAAAATCACAGAACCATGGGATAATCCATTCGAATATTTGACATCATGTCATGTCAGGCAACTAATGTTATATAAAGAAAGAATAAAACATGAGCAGTGTAAGTCATCGCACATTGTAGGTGATCTGCTAACATTTTTTCTTTTGAGGGATGATCTGCTAACACTTTGGAAAAAATATCTTCCATCAGAGCTCAAAACATGTCAGGCATTAGTGCACTAGACACCGCATCAAACGTGACCCTAGTGTGCAATCACGGCAGTGAGCAGTAGCAATTTCCCTAATGTCTCTACAGGGCACTAGTAGAGCCCCTGTTACAGTTCTCAAGCAGGGCTCACCGCCGCCTTGAAAAATCGTTTTCCCCTAAGAAGCACAGATACGGGGACGGAGGCACGGCAATACGCATACGGGGACACGAGGAGAACTGGGCAGCAGCGTGGTCACTGGAGGCTGGCTCCCGAGTGCCCACCGTGTCCACGCCGAATCTAGGCCGTATCCCGATTTCATTTCTTTCTTTTTTAATTCGAAAAAGATGGATTACTGTGTGATATGTGTATCCAGCCGTATCCGGGCTAATCCCCGTGTCCCCCCGTATCAGGACGGCAAATCAGCAGTTCTGGTCGCATCAGTTCTTCTTAGGTTTTCCCTTATATGGTACATCTTCTACGAGAAGCAATAGGCGTTAAGGTTGTAGCAATGGAATGATAAGCCGCGGTCCTAGAGCACATGTAGAATTGCAAATGTTAGGGTAGTCAACACATGCTGTTGTGGCACAGTTTGGTGATGGTTTCTAGGATCTTGACATGGACGGTGAGCTTCCAACACTGGTAGCGCCCTTCGACCGGCTCATCACGTTGTCACTCAAAATTGCATCATCAAAGGAGGCTGTGATATTTGTGACGTTGTTGGGGCATCTTCCATGATCTTACAAATACTTCAGGAAAAAGGGCCGCAACAGCTGCCAATGATGACAGGGCCTAACAAGAACAGAAACAGGCTGCGTCTATGGAGGTATGCCTGGAATTGCTACTGCTCGCCAATGTACATAAGGACAGGGCCACCTACAGGGTCAAGTACATTGAGCAGTGGGTTCAAGGTCAACACATTTGAGTTTCTTGTGGATAATGCACTATTACATGACATGTTTTCAGCTCTAAATGCAAGATGTTTCAAGTCATTATGTATTGGAAAGGCCTTCTGTGCAAACCACATCTATTTCCTGGAGTCCAATGCACTTGTTGATGGCAGGTTTTTTAGCTGTAGAATGCAAGATATTAGCTTTATGTGTGTAATTAAGTGTGTTGGAGTACTCCTGATTATTGTTATCCCTTCTTTAGACAATAGTTCCCAGCATCACAGATATTAACTGGACCATATCGCTATACCACAAAACTCCACTAAAAAAAGGTACTCTACCATACCAACACAAGGATTTGGCGTGACTTAGCATATAAGTAATACATTTCAAGTGCTTCTGACAATGATTAGTAAAATATGTACTCCCTCCGTTCCTAAATGTAAGTCTTTTTAGACATTTCAAATGGAATACAACATACGGATGTATGTAGACATATTTTAGAGTGTAGATTCACTCATTTTGCTCCGTATGTAGTCACTTGATGGAATCTCTAGAAAGACTTATATTTAGGAACGGAGGGAGTATAATTCACAATGTTATTCCTTGCGGCTCACTCCATCGATCTTTTTGCAAGGGTCCACACATTTCAAGAGTAAGAATCTCATAAGTTATGCCAAGCGGTGGCTTTATCTATACACAATTCACATATATGCGGCTCAACTGGTTTTACATTCTTGCACAAACTTAGACGTTATTGAACCATATAAGTTCACCATAGGGTTCACTAGATGAGACAAGTCACTAGACAAACCACAAATAGGTACAAAAGTTACACAAGTAGATAAAAACTGACACTCTTTAGAGGTGAAGATGTAACACATGAATAGGAAAGATGTATTCTATACGTCCATATATTACCATTCCAATAGTCAGTTCTAAAATATCAGCTGAGCGGTGATAAATATGGATTTCTTACAAATAGAATGAAGTAGATCTTGTCATGTTGTTCTGTTATGTTTGCTTCTACTAATAGGCATGAAGGGTTAAGAAGCAACAAGTAATAGAATATGCAAACTTTACCTTCTCTAATGACCGCCCACATAATGCCTTCATTGCATTGTGGAAGTCATCATAACTCTCAAATTGCACCCACACCTTACAATTGAGTCCAGATATGAGACCCTTATTAGTCTCATCTTTTTTTTCTTCTAATTCATCGTCATTAGAAATATTTAAGGTCCTGTCAATTGGAGAGAAAATGATTGTGTAGCATAAGTTTAGAGAAAGGTAACAGCAGTCAACCAAACATCTAGAGGGCACAAATATTCACGCTACCTTATATGAGCTAGTAAGAAATTTCTGAAGCGATATGGATCAAATATAAAATATTAAATGGACAATATCTTTATTGCAATTCCAGTGAAGCAAATTACAGGACAGCAATTAAAAACTCAGATCGTGGCCTAAGGCAAATCCAATAAACCATGACAAACTTATGAAGCCCAGAAATTTAACTATGAAGTTTCAAAGCATATCTGGAATGCTATATAGTGCATCATTTCTTAATTTGGTCTCGATTTTTTTCCCACACAAATAACAAAGAAACAATGTCAATCGTTGATTTTTTTTTTCATACAGCAACATCTTCCACTTATCTACAGCTAACACACCAGATTCCCAATGGCCAGGATTGTTCAGATTTCCTTCACATGGTAAGCCAGGGACCCGGACCCATCGGCTTCCGCCCACCCGCATGCAGTTTAGGGGCAAATATGAAATCAGCCCATGTAATATTCTTGCATGGCCAGTTGAACGCTCACAGCCTGACTAGTCAGAGTGAGCGCAATGAATTTATTATAATACTCCCTACGTTCCATAATGTAGTGCATATAGATTTTTTCAACAGTCAAACTTTGCAAACTTTGATCATATTTAGAGCGAAAAATATTTATATTAAGAATAGCAGATGTATATCATCAGATACATCATGAGTTAAATATTCATATTGTATATGTTTGGTATTACAGATATAGATAATTTTCTCCATAAACTGGGTCAAAGTTTGCTAAGTTTGACTTTTCGGAAAATTTATATGCACTACATTATGGAACAGAGGGAGTACTAAATAATGTCTGGTTATCTAATCATGTTTGTGTGGTGTGGATTTCACGCGCACAACTGTACAAATGGAAAAGGTTCCCAAAGATATATTGTTTCACATTTTGATTCCCAAAATTGCTTATTATTGCCAAAAAGAAGCTTTTTGCAATGAATTCTGAATAGTTGTTACTGGTTATATGTGCGCAAGTTAGTTAAAACTTGGAGACTCGAATCATAATTCTATATTCATCAGAGATGAGAAAATAACGGAGTTTATACATGAACGGCATCATATTAGAAAACATATATTAAGGAATCTTCCAGTGTTAGCGTTTCTCTGTGTTCACAACTCAATAACTATGTGTCCATTTCGGGGACAAAACAAGGTGCGTGAGAATAATTATGTGCCAATTAATATGGATCGGAGGGAGTACTACAAACAAATCAGAAGCCACAGAGATGAACAAATACTGGTCCAATGTTTCTATTAATATAAAGGTATAAGGTAGCTTATATACAGTTAGTTTAGGTGTCCTTAAGCCTTAGCAGTTTCCAGTTTTGTGGCATTAATCCTTTGGCCTGTAGGCTTGTAGGCCATTGGCACAAAAATTGATGGTAGATAATGAACCAAACATGCGTCACGAACACCAGACTGCACCTTATTTTACCAAGAGCTGAGAAGATAGTGTGGGTGACCAATGTGGACGCCTTCGACGATATCCTCGTCTCCGCAAACCACCTGGACGGCACACCTCTCACAAGAATTGTGTCTGGTCTTTTTGCTATCTTCCTCACCGGATTCCCTGAAACGAGCAAGCATCGATCAAGTCAACCTAGTAGCAAATCAAACCAAGAATAGCCAATACAAGAACCAGCCCATACTAGTACTAAAGAGCTCGGAGGCGTAAAAATCCTCCCATGACTTCTTCATCGCCGTGAAGTCATCTGAGGCGGGGATCTCGACACTCATCCGGTACATAACCCCCTTAAGGTTGAGGTCGATGCCATCTAGCTTCTCGACCAGGGAGCTCCGCCACTGTGAGTACTTCTTCTCCTCCTGCTCTGGGGTCATCTTCTCGGCTTCGTTGTCTCCTGTGCGGTTGCCTGGGCGGAGGAAGGAGAGATCGCGGACGTACAGGATGCCGGAGGCGACGGGATCGTCCCGACGGCGCTTCTGCAGGTCCGGGAGGCGGCTGACGGACAGGTCGGAGTCTTGGAGGAGGGAGAGCGAGAGCGGCGGGTTGCGGAGGAAGGCGAGGAGCGCGGACTTGAGCTGCCACTCGTCGACGGGGCTCACGGAGAGGTCGGCGCGGGAGAAGGAGAGGAGCAGCTTCAGGCGCCGCGCAAGGGATAGACCGCTCGGGAGAGGGAACGGCTCGGTTGGCCGGAGCGTGGCGGTGGCGGCGGACATAGCGGCGCGGTGGCTAGGGATGGCGTCCGACGGCCTGGGTTTCTTTGACTGGCGGAGAGACTGGAGACGACGACTCGCAAGAGGGGCCACGGCAAGATCTAAAATCAACGGCTAAGATTAGCCCTTGGACACAAAACTGCTCACTCGATTTACCGTTTAGAATCAAAATCCACCCTCGGCACCATCCCCTTTGGCGAGCTCCGTGATTCTCCTTCCTGCATACTGCATTCTCCTACTATAGAACGTATAGATGAAATCACATAATGCGCATGTCGTTTTCAGGGACGGTGTCGAGTATAACGTTTATTAGGAAAAATGGGATAGACTAGAATTTGTTTCGGCTTGTCTTGTATTTCAAGTAGATCATTGTACTCTTATATATATGTCCACGAGGCTCAAGCAATACAACGAACTATTCCACCAATCCCTCTCTTCCTTCTAACATGGTATCAAAGCCGCTGCTGCTGCATCGCTCGGTCGGGCCGCAGCGCCGCCGCCCTGTGGTTCTCCTCGCGGCTGCATCGACTCGTGCGTCGCCGCTACGTCGCCCCTTCAGGCCGTAGTGCCGCGATACGCGGTCCCCGCCGCCGCCCCGAGGCCGTCCCGGCGGCTGCACCGACTCGCGAACCGTCGTTGCGTCGCCCCTTCGGGCCGTAGCGTCGCGGCCCGCG